>NW_026645993.1:0-48131 GCF_949987535.1 Balaenoptera acutorostrata
CTGCTTCTGGTACTGGGTCTCAGAGTGTGAGATTTTGTGTGTACCCTATAAGACAGTGTTTCTTTCCTACAGCTCTCTGAGCGCTCCTGTACCCAAGCCCTGCTGGCCTTCAAAGCCTGATATTCTGGGGGCTCATTTTCCTGGTGCAGGAACCACAGGCTGGGGAGCCTAATGTGAGGATTGGATCCCTCGCTCCTCAGGGAGAACCTCTGCAATGTTAATTATCCTCCTTCTTGTGGGTCATCCCCACCCAGCAGTGTGTACTATGTCTTTGCCCCTCCTATCCATCTAGCTGTGGTTCATTCTTTACATCTCTAGTTGTGGAAAATCTTTTTTGCTAGTCTTCAGGTCATTCTCATCAATAGTTGCTCTGTAAATAGTTGTGATTTGGGTGTGCCTGTGACAAGAGGTGAGCTCAGTGTCTTCTTACTCCCCCATCTTGGCCACTCCCCAGTACTGGATATTTGAAGTCTCCCAATAGAGTAGATCTTAACTGTTCTCACCACACAAGAAAGATTATATAGCTATGTGAAGTGATAGGATACGTTAATTAACTTGATTGTGGTAATCATTTCACAGTGTATATTACATCATCATGTTGCACACGTTATAAAACCTAACATTGTACAATCTAAACATACAATTTTCATGTGTCAATCATACCTCAATAAAGTTGGAAAAAAGAAAAAGTGATGACATGAGAAAAATGAAAAGATAGGACAACGCATAATTCACTTTGCCTTCAGTCCTTCCTTATGATTAAATCAAAGGTACAGAGCATTGACAGAATGAATATTAAGAAGTGAAACAGAACACTTTATTTATATTTTGCAGTGATTCTGCTGTTCTAGTAATAAAAAAATACATATGCATGCATAAACAACAAAATACAAACTGTATAAATTAAATGATCCACATATGAAGTAAATTTCTTATATTTGTTTTTAAAACTGTAAAAATTAATAAAAAGAAACCTCAACTAATACAGAGTCAGAAGGCCCAAAGGAAAAGCTCTCATGTTCTATGATGATAGCAGAGCCCAAAAGGAAGAAGATAGACTTCCACTTCCTCCTAGTGAGAACTCAGCCAATGAAAGACTATCACAAGTCAGCAAATGAAAAGCCACTATACCTCAAACTCAGTTCCTCCAATGGATGTTTGTTTACTATAGGCCTCAGAACTTCCTTTTCCCTTCTATAAAAAGAGTTCTCCTCTCCATTTTTGTGGGAGAATTGCACTTGGGCCGCCACAGTTGCAGACCTCAAATATCAATTCTTTGATGTTGATCCCAAGTAAACTCATTTTTACTGGAGAAATATTTGGCAATCCGTTTATTTAAGGTCAACAAAACTGTATTTGAACAACATGAAGATAAGTGGTAAAATTCATTCAAGAATTTAAATTTAAATTTTTTTATTTGGAAAAGGGATTAAATAGAAAACAAACACTATGACAAGAAACTACATGAAAAGATAAAATTTCATATTTTAGTACCTTTAAAAGCACTTTATACCTGCTTTTTACACAAGCCCCACATTTGCACTTTTCACAGGCATCTACAAACTTATATAGCCAGCCCTAAAACTATGTCAAATGTTGTTGAAAGGTCCTTGTGAGATGAGAAGGGAGAATTGAAAGATGTGTCTTTATCTCTATGTATAACAAAGAAAACTACAGATACTTTGATATGGAGGTATTTGTTCACCTCTGTAGTTCGAGTGCCTGTAACAGTTCGAGCAAGAGAAGGTACACGATAAATTCTGGAGAGAAAAAACCAGTGAATGAATAAGTAAATAAAGTTCTGTTTAAACAAAACATAGGCTGTGAATGTCATAAGAATAGTAAGAAGCTCTATTAACAACTGTACAACTCTCTGCATTAGGTAGATATTAGAGTACTGCCTTAGTTTTTAATTCTGGGAAAAGTTTCTTTTAAAATTTAAACTAGTCATAATTAATATTTATTTTGACTAACAAAATGTCTAAATGGATAAAAATTCATGGGAATTTTTAAATCTGCTATCAGTTATAATAGAGCAGGATGGGCTGAGAAATAGCAAACATCTTTTACTATTCTTGTATTTTCAAGTTTATTATGTGCAGACTTCCTCTTTTAGCTTGAACAAGTAATGAGCTTAGATGTCATCTCTCCCTTCCTTATAAGAAGCTGCTGAGCATACTGAAAATTAATGACTTCTCAGACCCATCAAAGAACTCAGTTCCAGGACAAACTGCCACCCTGATATTTGGAGACAGGTGAATCCAGAGTCACAGCTGACATAAGCTTACTTGGAGCACAGCTGCAGGAGCCATAAACTAGTTGGAACTTACTCTGTGCAGGTCTCAGCCTATTGATAGTAATGCTGTTGTGTTAGAAATGCCTAGGGGCTCTCACCTGGGCCCAGGTGCGCTTCCCTGGACAGCTACTCTTTCAAAACCAATGTTAAGACCAGTCCTTGTGGTTCGTATTATGATTGCAAGATGCTCTTCAGCAATAACCATTAGGCAGATTTGAAGAAAAGGAGTTTATTACTTGCAAGCCCTGGAGTGTGCAAGGCACACCAGGCGGCACACAGCAAGGTCCTGGGTAGAGAGAGAAAGCGTGAGTACGGGCCTGGGGTCCTGCTTTTATTGGGGTCAACGGTGGAGGTTGAGAGTTTCATGGGCTCAATATTGGCAAGTAAGAGGGAATTTTAAGCATGAGAAGAGAGAAAAAAAGAAAAATAAAATAAGCAGCCCAAATGGCCAGTAATCGAAATCAATCAGGATCTCTAAAACAAAGGAGCCTCATGGCCTGTAGTGAGAGAAGGATGTCCTGGCTCTTTATCTACTCCTGTGGCTGGCAATGTGTTTATTAGAGACAGCCTTCCTTGCAGTAGATGCCTCGCAATTGAAGCTTAAGTCAGGACTCGCATTGCAAAAAGAAAAGCCAACTGCCAGGGCTCCAAATACAGAATACTTAAATGGTAGTTTTGACAAAATGCTGAAGGCTGAGTGTGGACTAGCATGAGAGTACAAAACTCATGGGGTCCATAGTCATAGAAAGGCTACCTTTCTATTGGCTTTACTTCCAGGAATCGCACACATTTCTCACTGTGAAGATCAAATAAAGATCCTCTCATGTTTCTAGCAGGGGAAGGGGAATAAATCATTGTTAAATACACCAGCATGCGCTATAACAAAACCTACTCTCCTGGGACAAAGAATTTACTAGTGTATTATCTTAGTGAGGGAGAGAGCATTTCTCTAGTATTCCTGTCTAAGATTAAAAAGCCCTATCTTATGGAAAAATACTTGCGAAGAGTCGTAGGTCCACTAAAAGACAGAGATCTAACCTAGGATTAGTGAGTATTCCCTCCATCCGCCACACCTTAATACCACACCAACAGGACTCCAATATAGTAAGAGTAGTTTACAGCAGAAACAACTACTACATGCAGACTGTCTCTGAGGATGAATATTTACAATCAAACAATAATTGGTATTGAGGTTACAAGGAACAAAGAGCTTTACTGGGGCCCAAAGAATTGCAATTTGGGTAAAACCAAAAAAGTGTTTCAGGAAAGAAAAAGTTGGGGGCTTATAAAGACAAAAAAACACAGGATTATTAAAGTCGCACGGTGACAATTGGGATCGACTCTGACACAAGTCAGGAAATATTTGTCCTATAGGAATCATGAGTTATTTTAGGGTAAAGATTCAGTAAGTATCTTGAGTTTCTGGCAGATCTTCTGGATGCCTTCACTAGGACAGTAAGTGGTCAAAAGGTCAGATTCCATCCAGGCTGAGAGGTACACAAGTCATACTTCCTCAATGGTCTCCCAGCTCTGTTTTAGAGAGCTCTCTTAGCAATACTAACTCCATTTTGATTTTCCTCCCACAATAACCAGGTAAAAGTAAAGTGCAAGAAAAAAAAGGTGTTCTAAATAGACAAAGCAAGTATCAGAACCAGATTCACAAGTAACAGATTTTGAAACTATCAGACACATAATTTAAAATAACTATGATTAATATTTTAAGGGCTCTAATAGAGAAAAGCAGACAACATACAAGAACAGAAGGGTAATGTAAGCAGAGAGATGGAAACTCTAAGAAGGAATTAACAGGAAATGCTGGAAATCAGAAACAGGGTATCAGAAATGAATGCTGTTAGCTAATGCAGACTAGCACAGCTAAGACCACTGAGCTTGAAGAAAGATTTATTGAAACTTCTTAAATTTCCTAACCTGAAATGCAAAAAGAAAAACAAAGATTAAAAAAAAGAGAGAGAACATCCAAGAACTATGTGACAATTTCAAAAGATGTAATGTAAGTTTAATTGCTACACCAGAAGAAGAATAAAGTGAATTAAGCAGAAGTACTTGAAGTTACTTGAAATGGCTGAGTCTTTTTCAAAATTAATGACCCTGGAATCTCAGGGAACACCAAAAAGGATAAATACCACCCTTCTTCCCCCCAAAATCTACACTTAAACTTATCATATTCAAAGTACAGAAAGGCAAAGAGAAAATGCTGGACAAAGCCAGGGAGTAGTGGAGAAATACCTGACCCACAGATGAACAAGGATGAGGATGACACTGGACTTTTTTGTTAAAAACTAGGGAAACAAAAGTGCAGTAAAATATTTAGAGTGTTGGGAAAAAAACAAACAAACCTAGAATTCTGTATCCAGTGAAATTATCAAAAGAGAAGAAAATATACATTCTCAGGCCAAAAAAAGAAAAAAACACACAAAAACAGACAAACAATATAGAATTCATCTTTAGGAGACCTATCCTCCAAGATAGGTCAAAAATTTTCTTCAGAGAGAATGAAATTACATAGATCAGAAACTTGCTCTTCATAAAGAAGAACATCAGAGAAGGAATAAAGGTGAATGACATCAATAACATAAAAGAAGAAAGGGAAGAACTGGAATTACAGGCATCCCTTAGAGATACTGTGGGTTTGGTTCCAGATCACCACGATGAAGTAAGTATCACAATAAAGCAAGTCACACAACGCTTTGGTTTCCAGTACATATAAAAGTCCTGGTCACACTATACTGTAGTCTATTAAATGTGCAAAAGCATTATGTCTAAAAAAAAAGTCTACATACCTTAATTTTAAAACACTTTATTGCTAAAAGATGCCAACCATATGAATCAGTGAGTCACACACAATCTTTTCCAAGAGTAACACTGTAAGCAGCTCTTTACAGGAAACCACCCTCAGCAGGAAGCCTATTTTCCTGCCACTTTAGCAAAACTATTGTAACTCATTTTTTTTTTTTTTACTGTAACTAATTTTTAAACCAGGCAACCCCATGCTCTACTCATCTCCGGCCCAAGCACACCTTTCAAATCTTTTGATCACACCATACCTTGCCTAACTTGTCGGTTCTTTCCCTGGATCAAAGAAGTAGAAATGAAGAATAAGTAATCAACAAATGACCAGCTCTCCTCCCCTTCAGTAACCTCCTGAACAAACTGTGTGAATAAGATAACACCCAGAGGAAGACCACGAGGAGTTGAAAAGCCTGCACACAAGCCTGCACACTGTGGGGAATGGCAAAGACTGTGACCCCCTATCTCAATGATTAACTGAGATTACTTCTGCTTCTCTTTTAAAAGTTTCATAGCTGAAAAGAATCTTGGGAAGTGGTTTTTGGGGGGCGCTGAGTCCACCATCTCCACCATCTGATTAAAGGATTAAAGGCACCTTTTGCCTCTACCATTTACGAGTATGTAATTGATTTTCTAAGCGGCAAGGAGCAGGACCCGATTTATTCAGTAACAACAAAGATCACTGATCACAGATCACCATAATATAATAAAAATTTTTCAAATATTGTGAGAGTTACCAAAATGTGGCACAGAGACACAAAGTGAGCAAATGCTTTTGGAAAAATGATGTCCATAGACTTGCTCAACGCAGGGTGGCCACGAACCTTCAATTTGTAAAAAACACTGAAGTTCAGTAAAGTGAAGCACAATAAAACAAGGCACGCCTGTACTGTTATAAGATACCTATGCTACACATGAAGCCATATAGTGTTAATTCAAATTGGACTTTAAAAATGTATATTGAAAACTCTAGGGCAATTACTAAAAGACTTTTAAAAATGAAATACAAGTTATAAGCTAAGAAAGGAGATAAAATGGAATTTTATAATGTTCAGTTTTAAAACAGAAGGCAGAAAAAAGGGGAAATAAAAACAAATGCAATAGAACATAGTTACAAATACCATAGATATTAATCCAGTTACAAATATTGTAGATATTAATCCAATTATACCAATAATCACATTAAACATGAATTACTCTACGTTATGAATTAAAGAGAGATTGTCAGAGTGAAATAAAAAAGGGACCCAACTGTATACGGTCAACAAGAAACCCACTTTAAAGATTCTGATATGATAGGGTAAAAATAAAGGGATGGAAAGATATGCCATCCTAACCCTAGTTGAAAAAAAAAGTTGGAGTAACTATATTAATTTCATACAACACAGACTTCAGAACAGGGGATTATCAGGAATAAAGAGGGGCACTGCATAATAATAGGAGTAAATTCTCCATGAAGACATAGCATTAAAAATATTTTAAATTAAATTAAAAATGAAACAATATCTTTAGGATGCAATGCGAACAGTGCTTAGAGGGAAACTTACAGCATTAAATGTCTATGTTAGAACAAAAGAAAGATCTAGAATCAGTCTAAGCTTGCACTTTAGGCAATGAGAGAAGGAATGCAGTGTAAGACTAAAGCAAGTAGAAAAAATTAATAGAAAATCTAAATGAAAAAAGAGAAAAAATTAAGGGCATCAAAAGCTGGTTCTTCAAAAATTTCAACAAAATTATAAACCTCTACCAGACAAACCAATAAAAGAGATAAGATACATATTACCACTATCAGAAATTAAAGAGGCAGATTCACTACTGAATTCATGGATACAGGAAGTATACGGGTATACTATGAAAACTCTATGCTCACAAATTTGCTAATTTAGATGAAATGAAACAATTCCTTGAAAGCCACAAACTACCAAATTTCACACAAGGAGATGGCAATAACCTGCACAGTCCCATAATTATTAAAGAAATTAAATCAATAATTAATAATGTTCCAAAAAAGAAAGCACCAGGCCCAAGTATTTTACTGGTGAATTCTAACAAACATTTAAGAAAGAAAAATACTAATTTTTCACAATCTTTCCAGAAATTAAAACAGAGGGCAAACTTCCCTGATGCCAGTCATTACTCTACAAACAAAATCAGATAAAGACATCAGAAAGGGAAAACCATAGACCAATATTTCTCATGAACGTAGATACAAAAGTTCTCAACAAAATATTAGCAAAGTGTATCCAACAATGTATAAGAAGTTACACAAAAAAACTAAATGATATGTATTCTAGATATGCCAGGCTGGTCCACATTTTTAAATCAATCCGCATAGTCCACTAAATCAAGGAGCTAAAGAAGAAAAGTCATAGTCATACCAATAGATGCAGAAAAGCATTTAACAAAATCCAACACCATTCTACGGTAAAAAAAAAAAAAAAAAATCTCTGAGCAAACTAGAAACAGCAGACAACCACCACAATATGACAAAAAATATATATGAAAAATCTACAGCTAGTATCATATTTAATGATGAGAAACAATGCTTTTACATGTAATGTGGTAACATTCATGGGATCCTGGAACAGAAAAAAGAACATTACATAACAATTAAGGAAATCTGAATAACGTATACATTTGGTTAATATGGTAATATTAATTACATTATTAATTTTGACAAGTGCATTGTAATAATGTAAAATAATAGGGAAAACTAGGTGTGGGGCATATGTGAACTCTACTATCTTCGCAATTTTTCTGTAAACCTAAAACTGTTCAAAAATAAAAAGCTTATTTTAAAAATACAATGTCTTCTTAACCAACTTACTATTTAAGACAAATCTTTTTTTTTCTAATTAAAATACTTTCTGAAGTTCTTGAAACTATTTTTAAACACAAAAATCTATCTGTTCAGTGTTATTGCTTGGTATTTATTAAGCTATACAATGAAAGAGATTCACGTATTTAGGAGAACAACTAAATTTATTTAATGAGCAAAGTAAACAAATTAGTACCTAGAAAGAGATGTTTAGAAACAGTCTGTTGTACAAGATCACTTGTAAGTTGAAACACAATTTTTTTTCACATAAACACTGTTAATGTTCAAATAAAAAATGAGTTGACAGAAATGTTTAAATCCATCATATGGTTGAAATATTATGTATGTGTAACAAAAACATTTATAACAATACTGTTCAGTACTCATTCCAAGACTGCTGGAGTTTTTAAGAAGTATTATTATGAATGCAGCTACTCTAGAATTTTTTTAAAAGCTTTGAGAGAAGAAAACAATAGATAAAAGTCCTTGTGGAAATTCTGAAGGAGTTTCTTGTGAGTTTAAGGTTTCTAGCAACTGAAATTTCTACAGAACTGTCATTTCATCCTACGTAAATGGAAATTCAACACATATGTCTTTTAAAAGTATGTTAGCCCGAGTAGAAATACCCTTACACAAAAGAAGTCATTTATTTCACAAAGGAGATGAAAAGAGTTTTCCAAACTATGTGTGTGTGTGTGTGGGTGTGTATTAACACATACACATATATAAACTTATTGTAAGCACTGCGTATGGGAGATCAGCCTGGGAATACTGAGAGCAATAAAAGTAGTTTGTGAAGAAAAGACATTTAAACTAATACATTGTACTAACTACCACAAAAATTTTCTTAGGATATCTTGTTAAGGCAATTGTTAAGGCAATGCACACACACATACACACAGAGTATGTATGTGTCAGACAAACACAGATTGAAGTTTGGGGGAACACTGAGTAATAGCTGCAAAATCTGTGCAGCTTTGATATGTCAGTAAGGATTCTTAGTTGCAAACAACAGAATCCACGCTGAACTGTATAGGCAGAAATTTTACTTGAGAACAAAAGGCAGCTCTCAAAATCTTCAGGGAAATGAGGAAAACTAGCTAGAAGCTATGTACCTAGAAACAATATGCAAATGCATTTTGAGACTGAGATACCAAGAGAAAACATCACCAGCCTGAGACTAAACTCCAAGGCCTCCACTACTGCTGCTCTTTAAGAACCTCCAACACGTATGTTCCCAAAGGTAGATTTCATGCTCATCATCTTCGCCACATTGCCCCTTCTAAACAAAGTCTCATAATGGTTTATCTGCTTAGAGAAGCAAAGGATACAGTCCATCCCTAATGGCAGGAGAGGATGAACTAATGAAGTCTGACTTCTGCCTTGGGCAGCAAATCTCATAAAGTGAAGATTTATTCAAAATCTGGAAGAATGTTCAAAAGATGATAGGCAATCATAAATGCAGCCAATGTCTACTACACTTGTTTAGTTGCCTCCTTTTAGGTATACTGATTTCACTTGATAATGCTGTTTTATAAAATAACATCAGCTTAACATCTTAGCTAGAATATATCGAATACTCAAAATATGGACATTATCATTGGTCTGTAAAACTTTTATATTTGTAGAAGCTTTAAACAATTTTTGTATAAAGTACTATAAGCCAATTCCTGCTACCTCAGTCAATAAAATGATCATTGCTGGATACTCAGCCTGATGCTAATAAAAATTCAAATTATATAACTGGTATATCTTATTTCAATTATAATTGAACATCCCATGAGGCTTAGTAATAAGAATAAAAATCACAGGTCAAAGGATACAACCATCTTGTTCAAATAATAGAATGCCAGTAATAAATTTTAATGTTATGAAGGTAAGTTTTTGCAACAATTTCTGTGAGACTGGATTTGGGAATCCTGCCTGGAGAAATTGAGCCCATTTATCAACATACTAACAATCCAGCTTTCATTCAAGAAAAATCTGACTGCTAGATCTCAACTTGTGGTCAATTGATAAACTCTCACTTTGATATCTACTGGGAAGGTGGTTTTCCTTAGGCAGATCCTTTTGCCGTAACTCATGGCATTTCTCATTAACTCATGGCATCTCATTTCCTCAGACTTCTACATGTAATTTACAATGGAACTTTTAAAATTTGAAACTGGAAAGTAATGGAAAACAGTTTTATCCCCCAATTATTATTCAAATGTATTGTTTGCTTTTCATCTCTAATGTACATTTCATAGGCTTAAAAGAAAATCTTTGAAACTGTCAGTGACTATTTAAAGTAAGTAGCTTCCTAAATAAATGCCTTGTCAGTTTGTATTAGAAATGCTTGCCTGATTAAAAAAGGAGACAGTAATTAAGTGTTTGCCTGTTAATCTGTTATTCAGAAGTCATTAATGAAAATGGTTAATGGGTTCAAGAGGCATTTCATATTTAAATTAATTCTGTTGCTAAAAGCTAGACTAAATTTACACAATATTCAACACTCTGGGAAGTAAACTATTAAATTAGCCGGGGCATTGAATGAAGAGGGTACCTTTCAAAGTCAGTTTATATTTGTTTGCTGTCTTTTAATGTAATGCTACTAAACATTATTGGTAGTTTATTTTTGTTTTGTTTTTTAAGAAATAAAATGAGAGATTATATTACTGTGAAAAGTAAAGGAGAAATAAAACTTCCCCAAGTTTGCCTTTGTATTCTCTAACTGCAATAAATTGCCCTTATGCTTTGGCTAAAGAGAATTTTAAAATACTGCAGTGGAAGTAGTAGTTGAATGCACCAACTGTTGAAACAAGAGAGTTTGGATACAAACAGTGTCAAAATTGCCCCTCTTAATCTTTAATAATTAGAAGGTGTTTGGAAAACATAAGAATATTCCATGAACTTAAAATCTAAGCAAGTATGAGATGAAGGTAAGGATTCAAGGAGTCATTACCTCAAATGCAACTTAGAATAGTTTCTGCTGACCTTAATCAATATTAATCTTACTCACATTATCTACTAACTAGCTTCATTTTCCTTGTATATTATATGCAACTCATCATTATGTGTTTTTATGTTTAAAAACGTATTTAATGTTCATCTTCCCATCCAGGCTAAACACTACATGAGGCTCTGGAATACATCATGTTTTTCCATAGTTCTAATTTTGTCTTTAGTACAGTATTTAGCTCTAGTCAATAAATTTTTTGGTTGGCTGTATAGATGTGATGTTTCAACTGAAGGAAAATCGTAGTAAAAATTAGAGGGGAAAAGGATCAAGATCAATATTAAATTTATTGGAGTGGAGGACCTAGTCGGTTGTCAATGACTAGTATGTTTTTCTCAAGGAAAAGAGAGGAAGGAAGGAGACAGAGGAGAATAACCTTAAAAAAGGATCATACTGGGCTATTAATCAATAAAATAGATTTAATAACATCTGTATCAATGGGACTTTATGAAGTCTAAATTCAGTCATTAATAAATGTGTATGGCATAAGCCTAGTATTCATTAAGCAAACAATAAACATTTTTACCTTGAAAATAGTGAGATTTTCATTGATCATGTGATACAATGAGGTCACTGAACTCTAATTCAACAAAACTAACAATATCAACTTTTTCAGCAAAAGGACTGCCATTCTGGTTGATAAATCTTTTCATCTGGTATGGCAAATTTCTTGCATTATCTCAAATATACTACAGATTGAGGAAAGAGTTGGTTCTCTCTCAGAAACAAAATAGTACAGGGTAAGACTGCATTCATTTCTCAATTTACTTTTACAGAAAAAAAAAGTAAGCTGAAGTAAGTTGGTCACAGATTGTAGAAGCAGATGCAGCCTATCTCATCACAGCCTCCTTTGGTCTTATGAAGTCTCAGGGAGAACTTTACTCACAAACAGTACTTCCACTTAAGGCAATATTACAGTCACTGGGACCTCCTAATTCCTGAACCAAAACCAGTATCAGAATGGCACATGTCCCCCTAGGGAAAAAGCCAAATCATGCATTTCTAATATCTTTATCTGCTTGGAGAGAAATGATATCCATTATTTTGTTAAAATTGAAACCTGTTGTGAAGGTGAGGAAGTAAGGACTGACATCGTATATTATGCCCCATTTCTACCCTTAGTCAATCCATTTAATATAATGAGAAATAGCATCAAAAGATCTTGCTTCTATGTAGAATTTTCTCTTTTAGCAATTGGCCTGTTATGTAAACTCTTTTGGGATGGTTTTAACAGACATTTAACTAGTGTATTCTTGTATAAGGAACTGTGTTAGAATGATACATATTCATGGGCAATGCACAGTCTCCAAGTCCAAGAAGCTTACAGTCTGGGAGGCATAAAAACAAGAAGCTAACAATGATAAAACATCGTAGCAGGTGCTTATAGAGAGAGTAGTTTACAGGTGAGTTCTTAATAAGAGATCCATGGAAGAAACATCAAATCTTTTATCGAGAAGCAAAGGCTCACCAGAAATGGTAATGTCTATATGAGAATGTGGAAGATAAATAGATCACATAAATAGGAGCGGAGCTTTTAGACAAAACTTTAGGACTGCAAAGTTTACACTGAAAAACTACATGGATAGAAGAGAACATGATAGTTCATAGAACTAAAAATAGGGCTCTAGAACTATATAGAAAGAACTGACAAACCAATTACCTTATTTCTGTGCTTTACATTTTTTACTCATTTAATACATTTCCTTATTGAGTAGGTGCAATGATTATCACCATCACCTCCCCTGCATTTTACTTTTACTTTTAAAAGATTAAGCAGTTTGTCCATATCACAGAACTAAGAAGTGGATAAATCTCCATTTAGAACCTAGGAAAGCTGAATCAGAAATTTGTGCTCTCAGCCATTATTCTATAAGGCTTATTTAGTGTAAGATGAACAATCCTAATGAGGGCTAGCGAGAAGGAAGAAACAGGATATAGATATTTAAAATTTCATGAGCCATGTTAAAATAATTTGGATTTCACTCTGAGAACAACACAGACCCAACAAACTCTTGTAAGCAGATGATTTCTGTACTTATTGGGCTAAATAAACACCTTTCAATTTGCAGTATGGCGAACAGATCTCAGGAAAGTTACACCAAAAGGCAAGGTCATAAAAAGCTGAGATAACATTTAAACAAAACACAATGGCAGCCTTAGCTATAGATACTGCAATGAATGAAGAGATGTGGAAGGCGCCGTGAGATATTTAGAAGGTTGAATCTACACGAATTATTACTTTGGAAGTATGCTGGGATAGGAGAAATAAAAGAGACAAAATGACTTAGGTTTAAAACTTGAGAAATAAAAGGATAATCGTCTTATTTACTGGGATGATAGAAGTGAGTTCACCTTTAGATACGTTACATTAAAGATATATGTGAGGGACTTCCCTGGTGGCACAGTGGTTAAGAATCCGCCTGCCAATGCAGGGGACACAGGTTTGAGCCCTGGTCTGGGAAGATCCCACATGCCGCGGAGCAACTAAGCCCGTGCACCACAACTACTGAGCCTGCGCTCTAGAGCTCGCGAGCCACAACTACTGAAGCCTGCGTGCCTAGAGCCTGTGCTCCGCAACGAGAGAAGCCACCACAATGAGAAGCATGTGCACCGCAATGAAGAGTAGCCCCCGCTCGCCGCAACTAGAGAAAGCCCATGCGCAGCAATGAAGACACAAAGCAGCCAAAAAATATATATATATGTGAAATTACTGGTGTAAATATATACAGGTAGCTGGTCATATGGTATTTAAAGGTTATAAGTGTTACCTGGGGTGAGTAAGCAGCAAATAGTCATTTCATCGGTTCAACAAGTACCTACAGGGCACTTATGTACTAGACTATTGTGACAAAGCAAGTACGGTGCTGAATGTGATAAGGTAAGGTCTTGACTGACCCCAAGAAGGAGAGATGGAAAATAAACAAGTGAGCAAGGTAATTACAGGTAATGGCTAGTGCTATTAAGAATATACTAAGTTATGTTGTTGAGAGTGACTCAGAGCAGCTACATTCACATTGAGTGGTCATTTCATGGAAGGCTTCCCTGTGAAGGAGACACTGGAGGAAAAGTAACAGGAAAGGACAGCATGGTGATTAAGAGTGTGGGAGCTGTAGTTCAAGAACTGGGTTCATGTCTCAGCCTTGCAATGTGGTAACCATGTAGATGTTCCAAGTTATTTAAACTTTTTTTTTCTTTTTTTATTCTCTACTGTGAGTCTGTTTCTGTTTTGTAAATAAGTTCATTTGTATCATTTTTTGATTCTACATACATATAAATTGTATCATATGATACTGTTTTTGTCTAACTTACTTCACTTAGTATGATAATCTCTAGGTCCATCCATGTTGTTGCAAATGGCATTATTTCATTCTTTTTTTACGGCTAATATTCCACTGTATTTATGTACCACATCTTCTTTATCCGTTCATCTGTCAATGGACATTTAGGTTGCTTCCATGTCCTGGCTATTGTAAATAGTGCTGCAATGAACACTGGGGTGCATGTATCCTTTTGAACCATGATTTTCTCCAGATATATGCCCAGTAGTGGGATTGCTGGGTTATATGGTAGCTCTATTTTTAGTTTTTAAGGAACCTCCATACTGTTCTCCATAGTGGCTGTACCAATTTACATTCCCACCAACAGTACAAGAGGGTTCCCTTTTCTCCACACCCTCTCCAGCATTTATTGTTTGTAGATTTTTTGATGATGGCCGTTCTGACTGGTGTTAGCCTCAGTTTCCTCAATTATAAAATAGCGGTGATAATAACAAACCTTATTGAGAAGGGATTAAGTGAAGTAGTCCATGTGAATCATTTAGCACAATTTCAATCATAAGGAAAATATTCACTAAACACTGGCAATAATTTAAAAAATGCTAATAGGAATTACATTCTTATTATTTCACCCAGTTCACCAGGGCAGGAAACCAGTGTGGGTTTTCTAGGCCAGTGACTGAAAGTAGGCATTTGCCTGTGTGTCCTCTCTCTGTGTTTCATTTGCAAATGTACAGTGGTGGTGAAAAACTGACTTAGGGTGTTGGATTTAGAAATAGCAACCAGCAGGCTCACCTTTAAAGCACATAGAGGACATAAAGGATTTGGGACTCAGAGTCATATTGTATATAAACTGAAATCCCTCTTATACATAAATCTACCCATTATTGTAGTTTGTTGTTAAGTAAGGCTGAGTAAACATTTTAATGTGTTTTCTAATGACTTCAGTGGCAATTAGGCTTGTTATTCGTTGTTTCTAAAGACCTCTGTGGTCCAGGATAATACGAATTGTTTCCTTATTCAGCAGGTTGATAATGACTTCATTTCTTTTAAAGCATTTCATTTTAAAAATTATTTACTGTTCTCTGCTCATAAACAAAAGCATAAGCTTGGCTTTTATCCAAAGAGAGGAGCACAAGGATCTTTGATTATCTAGGCATTGCTGGGTTTCAAATAGCAGGAAGGAAATGGACGATGTTTAAAGTAAAACATATTTAAGTGTAACATCTTCTGGTAGTTGAATGTATATGTGTATGTGAGTGGGGTGTGTATGTGTATAAATTCTATCAAAATATGTTTTCTATTTTTGGCAAGTGAAATATACAAAGCAAAAATGTCAAGTCATTTCAATGGCTTCCCCCCAAAATGAAATCTTAGTTCACTGAAGTTGCAAAGTAGGGAAAACTCAATTATGATCATTGCTATATGTAGTTAATCCCAAAGAAATCAAAGTCACACTGAAGTGCTTAAGAAACTTTTTCAGTGTAGTAATTACTCCAGTATTCTCTCTGTGGTATTTAATCAATAGGCATGATTTAAATTATTTCATAAAGGGACCCTTCAATTTTTCCCTGAAAAAAATATATGCAAGTACTATACTGTAAGAAATATATTATTAATGTCTTTGAAACCCTGAGGGTCTCCTCTTGATCAAATGAATCTCTGACACCACCATAGGTAACAACTACCCTATTTCTACCTTATTTGCATTTTTTATAATTTTAAATATACATGTTTGTATATAAATGTGTTTGTATATTTAAAACTATAAAGAAATGCAAATAAAAGTGTTTATATATACAAGTATGTTACATAAATTGTTTAGTTTTACATTTTTTATCATTTATTTTAAAATCCATCATAATATATCCTCTAATTTGCTTCTTTGTGCTTAACCCTTTCTTATGAGATTCAACATTAAATTAAGTAGCGACAGTTCATCCATCTTCATTGCTGTATACCATCAATATGGCATATGTATATTATATATGCATATATGAAATGTATGTATGTATAAATGTCTCTTAGCATAGAATTCCAGGGGTGGAAATTCTAGACCATAGGGTCTGTGCAGCATCAACTTTAACAAACAAGCAACTTTTTTGCAACATAATTGTAACAATTTGCACTGCCTGCATTAGGGTATAGTGTTTTCCACTGTATCTCATTGTAATGCCTTAACATTGTTCCTGTTGGTGCCCCTCTGGGAAAACTTCCCCTTCCCTTTGAGGACAGTTACCTTCTTTCCTTAAAAGCTCACAGTGCAATTACATATTATAAACACATATATTTATATATGCAGCAGCACATATTTGTTATAAACATATAACATTTTCTACATATAATGGATCTTGTATATACATATAGCCATTTTATACTTTCACTTTACACAGAAAATATGCACTGGGGTGTTATCTTTTAAGTGGAGATGTTTTGTAGCTTATCTGGTCTGCCAGAATGTCAAAGTAGATCCAATCGATTTTTAACATGATATAGTTTTCCCCAATTTTCAAGTAAACCTTCTCTCAACCTTGTATTTATCACCTTCCAGGTATTAGCCTATTCTCTTCCTCCTTATCATACGCAAATTCATAAAAGGAATCTCCACATTTTTACCTCCAAGCCTTTAACATTCTCAAACTAGATCTAATGCACCATTAATCATCTCAAATAATTATTGTGATGCTTATCAGTTTTCCTCGATGTTACATTCAATAGCCATGCCACAGTCCTCAACTTTCTTAACCCTCAGGATGATGTACTGTTATATAGATGATAAATTTAGCACTAAGTCCTATTTGAAACATTCTTCTTAGCTTCTGTGAAACAGTTTTCATCTGTTTTTCCCCCCTACCATGCTGAGCACATCTTTTCATTTGCTGGTTTATCTTCACCTAATATTAAATATTAGGTTTCTTCAAGGCAGAGATCAGAGTTTGTCTCTGCCTTCATGACCACCTCCCAGTAATTCCACCTGTGCAAATGGCTTCACTTTCTTAGCCATAAGCACATGACATGCACCTTTTTATCTTCAGACTTGTATATCCAACTGCTAACGTATCTCCTCAGAAATCATTCAACATATTCACTCAAGATTCAACATACTGTAATACACATTCCTTTGTAAAAAATTAATGAATTAAAAAAAAATTAATGAATTTTTAAAAGATTGTTTTATTCCACTGACCCCTATCCCAGTACATGGCAGCAGTGTCCATCCTGTCACACAAGCCAGCTCTGGGATGGCCAACATTACATCTTAATGTCACACCCATCTCTCTTCTCCTCTCCCTCTACCACTGCTCCTACTTGAACAGTTGAATTAGTCCCCTAACTCCCATCTGCACTCAGTCTTTCATCCATTCCCTTTTTTACCACAGTAAAGCTGGAGCCATCAATTTAAAATCTAAAATCAAAATATGTTCCTTCATCCATACTTTGAACGATTTCAACAACTTCCTAATGCCTACAGAAAATATATCAAACTTGTGAGCAAGTCTATAAGCCCTGAAGGGTCTGGACCTTACCACCCTCATCTCATACCTCATCTGTAACGTGCCTTGCTTTCTGTGATCTGATCAGACAGAAGGTCTTTCAAACCCTCGACACTTCCACCAACCCCAGGGCATTTAACATACTCTTACCTCTCCATGGACACATTTCCTTCACACGTCTCCTACTTAATGCCTAATTATGCAGATACGTGCTAATCTGTCACTTTTTCAGACACCTGCCCAGGTTTCACTAACAAGGTATAATCAGCCTATTTTATGCTCTAAGATAACCATTCATATATACCATCAGTAGAGCTTTTCTATTTTTGGTTCAAGTTTTTAATAATGCAACTTACGACTTCGCCAATATACTATGCATGCCATGAAGTCAGCGACCTGGCATGCCGGCAACCTCAGTAGATGTCAACTGAATGAATTCACATCACAGTTACCACCAATTCCTCTTTTTTTTTCTTTTTTTGCTCCCTCCTACTCCCTCCTTCTACTTCTATTCACTGTTTGTCAGTCATCTTTATCGATGAAGAACACATCTAGTTAATTTTTTAGCATAAGCTCCACGATCCTGGTTAAATTTTCACATCAATGATATAAAAAGTCAGTGTCTTCAACAATCAATTGGGCATAGAGTGGAAATTTAGAATGGCATTTTTCTTCTTCCTTCTCTTCCTCCCACAGCTTCTGTTTCTGTTTGACTTGTGTCTGAAGCAGACTGCATCAAAATTATAATTAAAAATAAAAGTTATGCAACACCCACAGATGCAACTTTATCCTAAGCTAGAAACTCACGCTTGTTTGACCTAGTTCAAGAGAAATACTGGCAGCAGTCTGAAGCTGCGTCTATGAGCTACTTGCCAGCCATATAGAACTAGACTAATGTATCAAAACCTTAGTTTACTTTTCTTCCAATTCACAATTTTAAGTGTTAGGACCACCAATCCCATGTTCAGTTTCTTTCTGGCCATTAGAAGCAGTATGAGTAAAAGCATGAACTCTGTAGCCAGAGCCCTGCGTTTACGTCATGGCCACTTAGCATCTATGCAACCAGGGACTAGGAACCTAGGCTCTCTGTGCCTTCATTGTATTATCTATATAATGGGATTGACAGTCATTATGGCTTCTCATATTTTAGTTTTAACTTTTAAATGTAACACACTTAGAACAGTGACTAGCACACACTAAGTACCATGTAAGTTCGCGTTAGGATGATCCATCTCTAGTTGGGCTGCCTCTGTTTCCTATTTAACATTATTTATAAAGTTCAGTATTTACAAAGTGGTTTTATCACAACACTTTCAACTTCTTTAATATTTTTCATAAGTTAATTTGTCTTGAAAATTCAGTTCATTTGAGAGTCTTTTGTTTTCATTTGTTTCTTAACATGTTGATCTGTTTCTACACTCTATTAAATGGATTTGAAATTACAATAATCGTTTTTAGTTATATGTTCCAATTTGGCATTTCCTTTCATGTTGAAAACTTTAACCTCAAGGAAGGACATTTTTAATTTTCGTCTCTTTGACTTCAATGTGAATCTGGGGCAGCAGGTAATTAAATTCGGAGGATGGTCCAGGATGACTATTTGAATTTTTTCTAATTACGTCTCAAACTAAAATCTAGGATAGCTAAAAGAAATCTATAAAACGTCTTATCAGAGCACTATGCATTTTTGATAATCATGAAATAATAGTTGTAGTTCTAACATTTTATTTCTCCGTGTCCTGGCCTGTCTCTTTAATAAAATCAGCTCTTTCATTGGTAACTTTTAAGATTGAATTTCCGTCCAAAAAGCAGGGATATCCATATTTCATTAATAATTTGACAAGAAACTTTATATATTCTAGGTCAACCTGGCAGGATGAATATGTATCTAGTAAATGTACTTGTGTGTGTTTTTAGCCTTTCCATAAGTATTTCCAATCTCCCCCCAGGGCAGATATTATATCTGCTATGTGCATAAGGCTATTTTATTCAGTCTCTGGATGTACTGTGTTGATCATTTATATCAACAATTGCATTTGAAGTTTCTTTTTTTTTTATTCTATTTCATCTGTATGAAAGTTTATTTCAGGAAACAACAAATGCAAACATCTGTCTTTGGTGTATTCTACATTACATTTCAAAAGTCCACACTACGTATTACTCTCAAAATTGAAGTAATTAAAATCAGTATTTTCATATGTAATGGTAATTATTTGTTAAGTCGTATATTGGTATTTTATGGTAAGTCATATACTCTTAACCAAGGAATTGTCCATCTCTGCATGGGAAAATCTGCTCTTTATACTCAAGGTTTTAGAGAATGATGTGGGAAGTGGTGAAGAAGTGGACTGTTGACGACTTAAACTGAGTTTCAAGTATCACAGCCATTTTCCACTTGTATCCAGTGTATTATTTTACTTTGAATATAAAATGTGAATTCTACAATAATCTGAGATACATTAACTTTTATTGGTGTAAGTACAGAATATAATAAAAAATTTATACAATTTCCTGTGTTCAAATATTTCAAAAATAAAGTTTTCTTTAAGTCCAGAATAACTTGTAAGCCTCAGACCATTGGTAGATTCCATTTAAACCATGCCCCAAGACTATGAAATTTGGAGGTAGATTTAGCTATAAAATGGGAATATGATTTCATATAAGCTGCTGAAAAGTATACTTCAATTTCCCCTTTCCTAAAATCCACTATGCTAATAACCTGCTTAAGTTCAAAACTATGAAAATAATAAAAAGCCTAATTCATATTAAATTTTCTACATGGAAGGATATTACAATATCAAAACTTACTGACAAGCATAGTAGTAGAGTCTTCCTGAAAAGAGCCCTCATCTCAACTTTCAGAGATTTAATAATCTTGTTACACAAGTTCAACTAAATTCAACTTTTTGTTTTTTAACATCTTTATTGGAGTATAACTGCTTTACATTGCTGTGTTAGTTTCTGCTGAATAACAAAGTGAATCAATAATACATATACATATATCCCCATATTCCCTCCCTCTTGCATCTCCCTCCCACCCTCCTTAGCCCACCCCTCTAGGTGGTCACAAAGCACCAAGCTGATCTCCCTGTGCTATGTGGCTGCTTCTCACTAGCTATCTATTTTACATTTGGTAGTGTATATATGTCAATGCCACTCTCTCACTTCCTCCCAGCTTACCCTTCCCCCTCCCGCTGTCCTCAAGTCCATTCTCTAGGTCTGCATCTTTATTCCTGTCCTGCCCCTAGGTTCTTCAGAACCTTCTTTTTTCTTTTTTTTAGATTCCATATATATGTGTTAGCATACGGTATTTTTCCCTTTCTGACCTACTTAACTCTGTATGACAGTCTCTAGGTCCATCCACCTCACCACAAATAACTCAGTTTCATTTCCTTTTATGGCTGAGTAATATTCCACTGTATATATGTGCCACATCTTCTTTATCCATTCATCTGTCGATGGACACTTAGGTTGCTTCCATGTCCTGGCTATTGTAAACAGTGCTGCAATGAACATTGTGGTACATGACTCTTTTTGAATTATGGTTTTCTCAAGGTATATGCCCAGGAGTAAGACTGCTGGGTCATATTGTAGTTCTATTTTTAGTTTTTTAGGGAACCTCCATACTGTTCTCCATAGTGGCTATATCAATTTACATTCCCACCAACAGTGCAACAGGGGTCCCTTTTCTCCACGCCAGCCCCAGCATCTACTGTTTGTAGAATTTTTGATGATGGCCATTCTGACTGGTGTAAGGTGATACCTCACTGTAGTTTTGATTTGCATTTCTCTAATGCTTAGCAATGTTGAGCATATTTTCATGTGTTTGTTGGCAATCTGTATATCTTCTTTGGAGAAATGTCTATTTAGGTCTTCTGCCCATTTTTGGATTGGGTTGTTTATTGTTTTTGGTTTTTTTGATATTGAGCTGCATGAGTTGCTTGTATATTTTGGAGATTAATCTTTAACAGTTGCTTCATTTGCAAATATTTTCTCCCATTCTGAGGGTTGTCTTTTCATCTTGTTTATGGTTTCCCTTGCTGTGCAAAAGCTTTTAAGTTTCATTAGGTCCCATTTGTTTATTTTTGTTTTTATTTCCATTTCTCTAGGAGGTGGGTCGAAAAGGATCTTGCTGTGATGTATCTCATACAGTGTTCTGCCTATGTTTTCCTCTAAGAGTTTTACAGTGTCGGGCCTTACATTTAGGTCTTTAATCCATTTTGAGTTTATTTTTGTATACGGTGTTAGGGAGTGCTCTAATTTCATTCTTTTACATGTAGCTGTCCAGTTTTCCTAGCACCACTTATTGAAGAGGCTGTCTTTTCTCCACTGTATAGTCTTGCCTCCTTTATCAAAGGTAAGGTAACCATATTTGCATGGGCTTAAGTCTGGGCTTTCTATCCTGTTCCATTGATCTATATATCTGTTTTTGTGCCAGTACCATACTGTCTTGATTACTGTAGCTTTGTAGTATAGTTTGAATTCAAGGAGCCTGATTCCTCCAGCTCAGTTTTTCTTTCTCAAGATTGCCTTGGCTATTTGGGGATTTTTGTGTTTCCATACAAATTGTGCAATTTTTTGTTCTAGTTCTGTGAAAAATGCCATTGGTACTTTGAAAGGGATTACACTGAAACTGTAGATTGCTTTGGGTAGTAGAGTCATTTTCACAATGTTGATTCTTCCAATCCAAGAACATGGTATATCTCTCCATCTGTTTGTATCATCTTTAATTTCTTTCATCAGTGTCTTATAGTTTTTTGCATACATGTCTTTTGTCTCCTTACGTAGGCTTATTCCTAGGTATTTTATTCTTCTTGTTGCAATGGTAAATGGGAGTGTTTCCTTAATTTCTCTTTCAGATTTTTCATCATTAGTGTATGGGAATGCAAAAGATTTCTGTGCATTGATTTTGTATCCTGCTATTTTACCAAATTCATTGATTAGCTCTAGTAGTTTTCTGGTAACATCTTTAGGATTCTCTATGTGTAATATCATGTCATCTGCAAACAGTGACAGTCTTCTTCTTTTCCAATTTGGATTCCTTTTATTTCTCTTTCCTCTCTGATTGCTGTGGCTAAAAATTCAAAAACTATGTTGAATAACAGTGGTGAGAGTGGGCATACTTGTCTTGTTCCTGATCCTGGTGGAAATGGTTTCAGTTTTTCACCACTGATAATGATGTTGGCTGTGGATTTGTCATATACGTCCTTTATTATATTGAGGTAAGTTTCCTCTATGCCTACTTTCTGGAGAGTTTTTATCATAAGTGGGTGTTGAATTTTGTCAAAAGCTTTTTCTGCATCTTTTGAGATGATCATACGGTTTTTATCCTTCAGTTTGTCAATATTGTGTATCACATTGATTGCCTTGCATATATTGAAGAATTCTTGCATTCCTGGGATAAACCCCACTTGATCATGGTGTATGATCCTTTTAATGCCCTGTTGGATTCTGTTTGCTAGTATTTTGTTAAGGATGTTTGCATCTATGTTCATCAGTGATATTGGCCTAAAGTTTTCATTTTTTTGTAACATCTTTGCCTAGTTTTGGTATCAGGCTGATGGTGGCCTTGCAGAATGAGTTTGGGAGTGTTCCTCCCTCTGTTATATTGTGGAAGAGTTTGACAAGGATAGGTGTTAGTTCTTCTCTAAATGTTTGATAGAATTCACCTGTGAATCCATCTGGTCCTGGGCTTCTGTTTGTTGTTCTAGTGAAACAGACTCTGCCTTTAGATAGTACATTCAAAGGATGTCACCCATAGGGAAAATAATTGTTCCAACTGTATGACAAAAATTACTTTTGGAATACTCTTCAAGAGTCATCTCACAAATGTAACTTAGGAAGAGCATTTAATAAGCAAAGCATGCAACTAAGCCGGATCAAGCCTACCTTCTGTGATACTTATATTCAAAATAACTAAATCCTCAGATGGAAAATAGATAGGTGATAAATCTCGGCTAAATCTACAGTCTTTACAGTACTTTTTAATTTCATTTTTGTATTGTTATTATAATGTGTTATAAAGAAGTATGTAAAATATTTGGTGTTCAAAAATGAACACAATGTATTTTTTTTAAGTAAAATATGAGATGTTAAGTTTTCAAATATGTCAAAGATGGTGCTCTATTTGAAATGTAGATCAGATGAAGTCTATTGTTTTTTCACTCACCTCCAAGCAGAGCTCTGGGCTTTGCATTCTCATTTATGTGCAAAGTAGGGGCATGCAAAATTCACCTTAAAAGTGATGCAACAACGTCAAGATTGCGAGACTGAAAAGAGCAGCACTCTTATCATGGCAACACCTTGAGAAGGTGCACCTCAACTTGTAAAGATGAACCATCATTTGAGAAAATAAACTAATGTTGGCAAATTTCTGTCACTAAATATTTTAAAATCTGCTGTGTGTGTTTTATAACATGTGCTTTTATGTTTAACTGTTGTGGAAAACTGTCATAGGAAAACAAACTCCAACGGTTCCACTGAACAATTTATAGAATTCGACTTTTAGCACTAGATGAAATGTTGTCCTTTAAAGTGCACGAGTGCAGAACAATAGTCTCTTATCCTGCCACCTATTCTATGTCCAATTTTGAAATCCTATGCCATAACAGATTTAACCAATTGTATACTGCTGCTCTTCTGTAATTATATAAAAAATGCTATGAAGGTTAAAAGTATCTCTTAGTGGAAATATTAAAAGGCATTCTCTTTTATCAGTTTGATAATGAAGATGCTTAAACCAAAACCACCGAAAATATCTGTAACCCCCACCTCCCATAATGCCAGAAACATCCTCTTTATTTACTATAATCTTTCTCAGAGTGTAGCTATTGGGCCAGGTACAATAGGCCGACTTGAAGGCATGTCTTTCCTTAAGCCACATCTCAACCTACTGAGCCAAGTTATCTGATGAAGATGGTCTGGATTGTACATTTTACAAACAGTTCCTCGATGATTTTTGTGTACATTCAAATTTGGTTCATGCAAAACAAAAAGGGGTAAAGTATTCAAATTCCATATGAAAAACCCCATACTCTTTAAGAAATAGGCATGAAGCCATAATTATGTCTGAAACCTGTATAAATTAATTTCTCTAATTTTCTAATTAGTCTCCAGAAAATGTGGATGCCTGGACTGTGAGAAAGCCGTTACAGAAGGGGAGAAAAGACTGTACTGACCTTAAGCTTTACCTAATTTGTATATATATATTTTTTAATCCAAACCAGCTCTGAAAGAATCAGAGACAAATAATTTGGAACACCTCTCTTCGCCAAAACCACTGAACAAATGCATTCACCCATGTCCAGAAAAAGAGAAAACATAAGAAATAAACATTTTATTAAAGTGATTTTTGCAGTAATACAGCTTTCCCATTAATGTACGATGAGCTCTCCTGTTTGGTCTGAAAACATATAACTGACAATTTTAAGTGATCAATATTTTACTATTCAGAAAAGGCATTAGAGTACTTGGCACTGTACACCGTCAAGTGGTGATGTTTAAATTCATTTATGTTACATCCATCGTGCAACATTAGTTGCATTTAAGGAGGAAAATTAGACTAGGTAGTGACTCATTGCAAAGTCAATCATGGTTTCATTTGGTTCTCATTTTGGGACTCCTGGTCTGTGAGGATATGTTAGCACACTGTACACACTTCAATGCATAATTAGCATACTGGAACATTTTCACATGGAGATTGGCTTTTCTTCTTTCTTTAGATATAGTTTTATTATTTTAATTTTTTTTCCATTGGTAAGGCCTTGGATTTTATTTTTTCCTTTAGAATTTGAACGTGACTTACCCTATAAATATTTTCTGCTTAAATTGAATTTTCAAATGTTCACTACTAAATTCAACCTTTCAGTTCCCTGTTTTAAATACAAACTTCCCATTGTTTTGACAGCAGCATTTCACGGGAGTAGTTTTCACAGCCATAAAATGTACTACAACTAGTTTGTAGTATTTTCCAGGTTATTTCTCTTTACTGATAATATTTTAATAAATTTGGGATCTTAGTTATTTGTAGAAGAAGCTTTATTATTTGTAGAAGAAGCTTTATTATTTGCAATTTTCTTATAACACTAGATCCCACATAAGTAAAGATAAAGGACCTTTTGTTTCCGGATTATAGCAAAGTGCCAAGTCTGGTGGTAGAAAGTCCAAACTCTGGAGCCAGAGACCCTGTGTACAGGTCTTGGACTCTACCACTTAGTAGCTGGGAGGAGATACTTGAGCTGTAGGTACCTCACCTCAGATTCCTCATCTGTAAAATGGGCATACAGCTTTCCACAGGTATATCCAAGAGTACCTGTACTTCACAGGATTGTTATGAGCTAATACTTTAAATAAAAACAGTGCCTGGCACACTGTGTAACTGCTACATAGTGTTTGTTAAATGAATCAAAATATTAGCCCCCCAAAAAGTGAAATTTGCTGTACACTGTAAAAACACCTTCAGGCACCTATATTAAACAACACTGTGTCACCAAAGCCTAATCCTATGCCTGGCATAGTTGCACTTTGATTGTTGGTTAATTCATATGAAAAAAAAAAACACAGTTCATGTTTCTATAGAATTATAGTGTTACTCTACAAAAGGTGTGAAGCAACAGTACAAAATTTTCCTTAAAAAGTGATGTTTACACTGAAACAAAGGGTAAGTTAGCCAGGCAATATACTGCAGTGGGAACAGCATGGGCAACACATGACACAAATCTATACATGCACATTCATTTTCATTGACATGTATGGACTGTCACAGTCACAATATGGTGCAGAATCATTGTGGGATGGATTCCTGTACCTGTGGAAGAAATTCAACCAGAGCACCACCATGAATTGAAAGCCACTGAAGAAGCGTATTAACTTGTATTTTTTTCAACGTTTTTTCCCAGCCTTTTAGGGAAAAAAAAAAATTAATGACTTTTTAGGAAAGGTGCTTTTTATGCCAATTCCCACATTTTCTATAAAAAGGATAAGACTTCTATTTTAGTTTCCAAGAGAGACGAGTAATACTTTCAGGCCTCTTCTACTCTTACTCGATCCTGTCCATTGCCAAAGAATGACTTATTTAGTTGGTGATATACAAAGTACTGAGCAAATATAGCCAAGCCCTTTACCGGCATTTATTCTCTCAGAGGAATGGATCAAATGAATTCTTAAGTCCACTCCAGTCTCACATGCACAGTAAGCTTTCCATACCAGGTTATATCCTAATAAGGGAAGCCACCGGCACCTGTGCAGCTGCTAAGGGTTAAAAGTGTAGGAGGCATAATTTTGGCTTGAGGTCTAAGCTGTGTTCTCCAATACAGGTTTACCAATTACAAGGCAGATATTTTGGTCTCTGTTTCACACCCATGTCTAATTCTCAATTGTTTCAGAACCCATATGGGAGGAGACAGGATTAGTTGACTGCCCACTCATTTATCACTTGAATTTTTTTAAACAACAAAATTTTAATGAACCATCTTGTAGACTTGTGTTCCATGGAAACACATTAAAAAAGAATGATTTAGTCATCTGTCGAGGAATACTGCACAGATCAGTGGCTTTCAAAATAGTTCATGGAATTCTGGTTGCTATTAGGAGGTTGGAAACCTCCTGGGTGAGGTGACAGGAATCAGAATCAAAAGTCCTTGATTAGTGGGAGGCAATCTGAGATAATGGTATATACATGAGCGTTAGAGAATGCACACTGGATTCAAATTTCAGCTCCTACCTTCATTAGCTGAGAAGCCATAAGCTTACTTTCAAGTAAGTTGTGTATAAAATTCAATGATAACATTTTGTAGAGTTGCTACCACAATACATATAGAAGTCACTCGATAATGCTTTTTGTTGAACTTCAATGAACAGAATGTGGACAAATACTTGACAGAGTTGGAGCTGAATAGTTTTTAACATGCTATTATTATTTTAGTTAATAACATTAATATTAATGAATAAAAGTCTGGTGGGTTGCCACTGGTTCCTTTTGGAACTACTGTTACACAATAGTTTACTAATAATTTTTAGAAGAACATGGCTGGAAAAACCTTGGCAGTCAATAGAAAGTTGGCAGAATTTTAAGAGGTGATGATGAAATTTTTCATAACAATTAGGATTTGAAATGCAATCAGAAGCTGGAATAATGAAACAAAAATAACTAGATGAAACATAGAAATTCATGAAAAGCACTCAGTCTTCACAACAAAGCAGTAGTAAGCATAACATTAATGAAATGTCTGGTTAAATAAAAGCACAATATGAGTACATGACGCCATATAACTACTCTACAGTATATTACATTAGATTCCATTAGTAGAAGCAGTCTTCAACTATAGCTAAGCCAATGTCCTCCGGTTCTCTGTGTTACCCAGACCACACCCGGGTAAAACATTAAGAAAGAATACTAAAAACTGTGGGCTCGTTCAAAGGAGACAGACCAGGAGGACAACAGAATATCAACCCAATAAACGAAGATGGATTGAGATACACAGGTCCTGCTTAGCAGGCAGGAAGGAGGATTAGTGACTCTAATAGGAATTTTCTATATTCTTAAACAACTATTAAATACAAGAAGGCCATATTCACTTTATGTGACTCCAGAAGTTAAAATAAGCACTATCAGGTGACTCATACAGGGAAGTAGATTCGGGGCAGTATTTTGAATTCACAGAGCTTGTAAAAAAAAAATGAACAAGGGGGCTTCCCTGGTGGCGCAGTGGTTGAGAATCTGCCTGCTAATGCAGGGGACACGGGTTCGAGCCCTGGTCTGGGAAGATCCCACATGCCGCGGAGCGGCTGGGCCCGTGAGCCACAATTGCTGAGCCTGCGCGTCTGGAGCCTGTGCCCCGCGACGGGAGGGGCCGCGATGGTGAGAGGCCCGCGCACCGCGATGAAGGGCGGTCCCCGCACCGCGATGAAGAGTGGCCCCCGCTTGCCGCAACTGGAGAAAGCCCTCGCACGAACCGAGGACCCAACACAGCCAAAAATAAAAATAAATAAATAAATAAATAAATAAGAAAATCCTTTAAAAAAAAAAAAAAAAAAAAAATGAACAAGCTTCCTCCAGGGATTGCAGGGTGCAAACCTAAAGGTTGAATGCTGGGAAGCACTTACTTGCTAAGTGGAATATCTTGATAGGCTACTTCCCACCCAGTCCCCTTTACATGCCCAGGAGTATTTTTATGACTTTGTATTTATTATCCCAACATGAGTGAATGGCAATGGAATGTTTAAAATCACAAGTATATCTCTAGTGTTAATACTTGCAAAGTTTAAGTAGTTTCCAGAGAATTAATCTATTACTTAAGGGTTATCTGAGATGTTTAGCTATCAGAAATTTAACATTTTGGGCACCAACTTTTCCAGTTAAAAAGTGTTTGAAATGCAAGGTCTGAAAAGGTTATTTAAAAATTTTAGTCCCTTTGCCCCTTTTATAGCCAAATTTAGTATATTTGATGCACACTGGTCTGTTGACCGCTATTAAAAGTTATTGAGGGCTTCCCTGGTGGTGCAGTGGTTGAGAATCTGCCTGCCAATGCAGGGGACACGGGTTCGAGCCCTGGTCTGGGAAGATCCCACATGCCGCGGAGCAACTAGGCCCGTGAGCCACAACTACTGAGCCTGCGCGTCTGGAGCCTGTGCTCCGCAACAAGAGAGGCCGCAATAGTGAGAGGCCCGCGCACCGCGATGAAGAGTGGCCCCTGCTTGCCGCAACTAGAGAAAAGTTCTCACACAGAAACAAAGACCCAACACAGACAAAAATAAATAAATAAATAAATAATTTAAAAAGAAAAGAAAAAAAAAGTTACTTGAATCTATTATTTCTTAGACACTATTTCTGCCATTTAATTTCTCATCCTGTGTCACTGGTAAGAAACTGTGTAAGGCAAAAACACTGTCTTCATTTCCTACCCGAACAACACCAAAACTACTGACATATATCCAAGTCTTGAATATGACTAACTACAAAAATCTATTACACTATGTGTATAGCTGATTCACTTTGTTATAAACCAGAAACTAACACACCATTGCAAAGCAATTATAATCCAATAAAGATGTTTTTAAAAAAGTCTATTACAGTAACAGAAACTACTTTCATTTTTCCAGTTCTGGCTATGATATAAAGTTAGTATAAGACCTGCTTCCCCACCACTATCAATTCTAATAGGAGGACAAAAAATATGGAACAACTGTTCACAGGACCCAAAAGAAACCTAAGCAGGGCTGTAATCCTAAGACTAGGAAAGCAAGAGAGGTGAGCCCCATTTCACTCAGCATTTATTCCTGAAGGCAGTTTTCAACATGCTTCCCAGGGATTTAGAAAACAGAGCATCAATCTCTCATGGCTGAGGAAACAAGAACACGCAGAAGAGATCGGGTTTGATGACAAGTTACAAGAGGAGGGAAGCACAGAATAGGAACCCAAATATCTGAGCGCAGACTTGAGAAGCTACACAGTGTGACAGAAGTTGAAGTTCAGCCAGAGTGAAGATACATAGTAGACAACACAATTCAACGGAGATCCCAGAAAGGCCAGGTTTTAGGGATAGGAATCATGTCAGAGTGAAGGTGTCATGCTCTAAGAGTAAAGAAAAAACCAAAACAGACCAACCTTAACAAAGCTTGTAACTAATATTGACAGGGACAAGGTGATCTACGGTAACTGAACTGCCTGCCAGGACAAAACTTAAACCTCTCAAAGAACACTAAGGGAAAGTACAACTAAGAAACTAAAACAGGAGAAATAAAAAAACAGTAGTAAAAATAACTGGTTAATCAAAAAGAAAATTAAAAAGGAGCAATAAAGAAACAATAAGCAGAAGGGACCAGTAGAAAAAAAAAATAGCATGATAGTAGGCCAACTCTTTCAGTAATTACATTAAGTATCAATTAAATGCTTCAACACAAGGCAAAGCTTGTCAGAATATTAAAAAACAAAATATGCTGTTTAGACATGCACTATGCTATTTAGATATATTTTATAACCCTACAATTCCACTGCTGAGAATATAAGAAAAAATGAAACAAAAGAACTCTTATGTCCAAAGACTTGTAGAAATATGTTCAGCTTTCTTAAAAGTTTTGAACTTTTTTTTAAAAAACAACTTAAATATAGTAGGATGTGTACGTAAATTGTAGTTGTATTCATCTAAGGGAATACTACACGTCAATAACAATAGACTACTGATATGTACAACAACATGGATGAATTGCAGTCATAATGAAGAAAAAAATAAAAAAGGAGTACATATTGTATAATTTCATTTGCAAGGAAACAAAAACCAGTTATAATTTATATAGTGATGGAAGTCCAAAGAGTAGCTATACTTGGGAGTTCTAGGAACATTCCATATTTTTATCCAGTTGGGGTTCATTAGTGAGACAGATGTAAAATTTATGAAGTCAATTAAGATTTATGCACTTAACTGTCAGTTATACCTAATGAAAATAAAGGTCAACGACTGTGCAGAAAAGTGTTTGCTCAGCAGGCAGGTCTAAATGCTATCTTTCCGAGGCCTGCGTGCAAGATTGGCCCTCGGCTAGCATCTTGCAACTTGGGTTTCAAAAGTGTTCTCATCATTCCCAGAACTGATGAGTGGCTTACTGTGTTTAATTTTTTTTTTTTTTTTTTACAAGCAGTACATTTTATGCTGAACACCTGCTTTCCTTCTGAGTCTAGAATTCGTGTACGTGCCAGACAGAGGCTGCCTATCTGACCAGCCCCAGTAACACCCCAGGGGCCAAATGTGTAATGAGCTGGCAGACAAGATTTCCCTGTAATAAATCATAACCATAAATGTTGAATCTTGTGAGTCCTTCTAGTGAATTACTGAATCTGAGAGTGGTTGGAGACTCTCGGCACAGGGATGCTCACAAGAAACTAGTTTTTGTTGTTTTTTTAAAATGTAGTTGGAGTTTATATTTCTCTTTATCTTCCTATTTTAATTTCTCTTCCCTTCCCTTCCCTTGGAAAATAAGAACCTGAGTTGGGTGAGAGGGTGCCCCATATGCAGGGCATACCAGTAAGGGGTCTAGCAGCCTGAGTTGGGTAAGGAGGACCCATGCAAGGCACAACAAATGGTTTTAAACTTTAGAGGTATGAGGATGTCCAAATGGGGGGTTGGCAGTGCCCTCCCAGCTTAAGAAGGGATTCTATACAGTGCAATAGTTGGGGGTAGGGGTTGGTGTTCACGGCGATGGTAGTACGATTTGTTAAATATGAAGGTCTCATCACATAAAGACGTATATGAAGGATAAAGGGATATAGGTTCCTCACTATCAAAAAATAAGTTACAGTCACTAAGAGCATATAGATCTTAAAAGTTATCATACACAAAAAAATCTGTAACTATGCATGGTGATAGATGTTAACCTATTGTGGTAATTGTTTTGCAATATATACATACATCAAATCATTATGTTGTACACCTAAAACTAATACCATGTTATATGTCAAAAAATCTCAATTTTTAAAAACTTACAAAGTATAAAAATAAATGTTACAAATACAGAAAGGGCAAGAACCAGAGTGTACCCTGTGTTATTGGATTGGAATTCGGAGATGTTAGTGTGAATTCATTATCGTAATATAGATACATAGCTATAGAAATAAATGCAGCTCTATACACATACACACACACACACACACACACACACACACACACACACACACACACACACACAGCCTTCCCTATGTGTTTACTGAAGAGCCAGGGAAAGGTGACAGACCAATGTTTGTTGTTCCATTAATCCTATAGTTCCTAACTCTACCACTCTGACTTCAGTATCTTTGTCTGCAAAGGTTTTTCTCTGTAACTGACCAATGTTCTGCCTTCTTCCTGTCCTCCCCCCTCACTTCCTCCCACTTCTCCAGATCATCTGGTTTGGTCCCTAGGATGTGAAGAAGTGTTTGAACAAGTGAGATTAGCTATAACCTCATCACCAGCTTTGGGATTTCAATTTTTGAGAAACTGTACCTGATTTATCTAATATTCCAATTCATACTGCATATTTAATAATGTTTTCTAGTGGGTCTCGTATAAAAGTAGCCAACTTAAGGCTTCCTATGCTGCAGTAACTTATAAAGCTGGAGACAGGTTAATAGAAGTTACCAGAGCATCAATTATTGGTTATGGTCTTAAAATGAAGTTATATATACATTATATATATATATGGTATCTCTCATACAACAGAGCAATAGGGGGTTTTTTACTTTAATAGTAAACAAAATATCTCATGGAAAAATCATAGCCGATTTATCAGAGGCTTCACAAGTGCTTGATGAGATATGAGTAATTCATTTGCTGAAATGAAGAACTGAAAACAGAAGAGCTGAAAAATCTTTCGTTAAAACACAGCAGACTCCAAATTTAGAAGCGCCATTTGTAATACAATAAGAAGCGTTTGTTCAATTTCAAAAATACCCTTCACATACAAAAAATAAACAAGTGGATTATGAGAAAGGCTAAAAGAAATCTGATTAGAACGTGGAAATTACCTAACAAAGTGACTCCTACACAGCAGCCCCTATCTGCTTGGTTAGCATTGTTGTGCCATCAACAAAATCATTTAGTAAAATGATGAGGGCGTTTGAAGACACTAGGCTCTTACTACACCTACCGAAAAGATTGTTCTAAACGTAGTAAAGACATGTGCTGTTTACCAGAAGTAGATACAGGCTACTCCTACGGTAACCTGGGCAACTTTACCAGGGACCTGGTGGCCACTGGGTATCGTAAAACTCACAACTGTAAAAGGTAAGCGATTTTGTCTAGCCATGGTGTGTATAATGCCTGGATGGCCGGAATTTTTTCTGTCTTCAGTAAAGGAAAACTGTTTAGGCAGCGGTAAAGACTCTCTTAATAAACCTAATTCCCATTTTGAGGATTCCAGAGCACATTGCCTAGAACAGAGGAAGACCTTTTATTTCTATTGTTGTTCCGGGAATACACAAATATTTGCAGATGCCTGTAAGCTGTCATAACACCCTATCATCATCTGTCCTCTAGACAGGCAGAGCAGGTTAATCAACCTCTTAAAACAAAACAAAACAACACCTCATTGACTATGATTTAGCAATCTACCAGACTAAAATGGCTTAGAGATTTACCACCGGTTTTGTTTTAAAAAATTAGAAGCACTACTACAAACAAGCACTGAATTTTGAACTTACGTTTGGCAGGCCTGTGAATTAGGGTCTGAGACAACATCCTGGGATTCATTTAGCTGAATCCCCTCATAATCATGTTCATGCTTCTCTCCTCCCTGGAAACTCAGAGATACAAAGTCATAATGACCTAGCAAGATTGGCTGGAAGAAGTCTTCCTCCTCTATTGGCAGGAGGTTTCATCTTCACAAAGCTGTTCTGCAGGAAAGACGTGCTGTCACTATGCTAGGAGAGACCCTTTCAAGTGTTGCTGATCACCCATGAGGCTGTCAAAGTCACAGCAAAGCAAGCAGCTGGATCCATCCTTCCTGAGGTGGACTGGACTATGGTCCCCACAAAGGATTTGAAACTTCAGCTTTTTGAGTAATCGATATCGGTGCTCAACTTAATTGGAAGGTAGGATTCTAGCAAGCTTATTACTATCATCATAGACTGTCTTGTTGTCCTATTCACAGCAGGGTCCTTTCAACTACTTTAAGAATCACATTTTACTAGAAAGCAAACATGCTACTTGCTACATTACTCTTTCTTTCTGTACTCAAAGTAATGGTTCCCATAATCATATTTCTGATCACCTCTAAATCGTACTCCTAGTATAAACAGATTCTGGACTTATAAATCCAGAAATCTGATTATTGACAGAGTAAAAAAATGGGGTCATCATCATTAATAATTTTTTGTAATAACAAAGTGAAAGTAACTAATAAGCACTGAGGTGCTTAGACTCTAAATTCAACAAAAAAATTTTGTTAACTAGTTTGATTAGAGGAAAGGTGTAGATAAGAAAAACATTTAAATAACAGACACACAGAAGTCTGGCAATTATAGGGAGAGACTGCAGTAGACAGGTCTAATGGCACTCAATTAAGTTTGGGATGCGAGTTCTCAGCCAATCCCAATGAAGACAGATAAACACATGGAGATTTAGTTGACTGTTATAATAATATGGTAATTGACTTACACCTGAGACAAAAAATAAGGTTCATTGGGTGGACCTAATGTTTATTAGATCCATATTCATTAAACACTGGAATTGCAATCAGTACCTTTTGATGGGTGTCTTACTTTAAGACTGATACTAGATGATGACCATGGGTATCTTTGCTTTTCACATCTGGGAAAAATTTGTGAAGACAGAGTAATTCCTAAAGAGCCTAAATTGTCATATTCATGTGATGGTAGTTATGTCATTGAATGAAATTCAGGAGGAGGAAAGCTCTTAATTAAAAATTTAGAGTATCAGACTCCAGAGTTAAGCTGCCCCATAGGCTTGGATTGGATAAAACTTCATAAAGGACAATGATGCTTAGTGAATCATTTGAAAAATGTGAGCAATAAAGACATCACACCAATTTGTAAAATTAATGAATTACTAAGCAAAATTTTTGTGCGTTGCTAATCAAGAGTCTGATTTAACCATTCACCATGGGTGTGATTTATTCAAAGGTCATTCCTCCAAGCAAATGACATACCACCTTTTAAAAAATTTAATAATTCTGTTTGTCATAAATCTGACAAAATTGCTTTGCTTTGTATTTTACTATGGACTTGTATATTTAGAGGACTGCAGCTTGCCCAGAGAAAGATGAAAACAGCAATGGAGTTAATTGGAAATTTGTGATGTTACTATTTTATTATAGTAACAAAAGAGGACTGTAAGTGTAAATACAAATCTAAAAGAAAAAAAAACTCCCTGTTGAAGAGATTTCCGCTACCTCCCTTTTCTTAGAGCATTTACTTGAGAAAAATATATAATTCTTAGTTCTTTCTCAGTCTCTTTGAAATGTAAATCTTTAAAAAAGCTAAATAAGCCCCCTGCCAGCTTCCCAGAGCCAGGAATATCTTTCTCAAGGACCCAAAATGTAATGGGAGGGTAGCAACCTGACTTCTGGACCAGCCTTGTCTCAAGTTGCAAAACCACCACCTGACTAAAAATGCGTTTATTTTCCTTTGGATAAAGCCTACTTAAGCAAATTCAGATGTTTATCCCAACAACTAAGTGAATCTGGGATGAACTACGTGTGACAAACGGTGTTGCCAAGTCTTCTTACTTGAGGACTAGTTATTATTTACCTTGAGAACATATATGTGATAGGTTCTATCTGCTTGACTGTGTGAAAGGGTGAGATTTCTTTCTGTCTTGGTATCTCTTAGTGCACTGCCCATGACACCCATCACATTTTTGTTTAATGCTTATTCAATAGTAAAACTCAAACTTTTCTTTCTCTTCTAGCCTTGTAGACAGGTTTTCTGGGTTGGGAGGAGATTATTTTTATTTGTATTTCCCCAACCACTCTGCAAATAGCTGTCCTGTAATCATCAAAAGTGTCAAGGTCATGAGAGTAAAGGAAAGCTGAAGAAATGACCTATATTGAAGAAAACAGACAGACAACAATTAAGTGCAATTTGAGAGTCTAAACTGGATTCTTTTGAGTCCAACCAAATACAAGGAATTGTTAAAACTTCAGTGGATTCTAAGTATTAGTATCAATGTATTGATGTTAATTTTCTTATTCTGATGATTACATTGAAGAATGTGTTTGGATGAAATACTAAAGTATTGTGGTAGATGCAGCATTATTTCCAAATGGTTTAGGAAAGAAAAAAGTTATATGAACTGTACTTTTCTCTAAGGTTGAGATTGTTCCAAAGTTGGTTGGGGGCAGGGAGAGAGACAGAGATAGAGAAAGATACACCCACACACTCATCAAAAAACGTAATATTTGTTAAGTTTCTCCTAGTTGGTTCTTTCTTAAAAAAAAAAAAAGAATCAGATACTTTTAAACCTCCATTCTGTATTCCTTTTTCTCTCTAGAGATAACTACTCTATAATGCAGCTTTCCCACACAAGCTTATATAATATATGCTGTTGTTCTGTATTTTAAACTACGTAAGTGGTATCATACATCCATGTACTTTTGTAACTTATTTTGAGCTTTTATTTTGAAATTTATACACTTTTTTACATCTTGCTAAATTTTATTTTTAACAGTAGTGTTGTATAAGCCCCAATTTATCCATTCCTCTACTGAGAAACAGGTTGCTTTGACTTTCTCACTATTATAAATATTATTGCAGCATTATATAAAGTTTAAAAATATCTTTTCCCAGGGAGTGGCTTGCAGTTTTTCCCTTATTAATTGCTGTTTGACATACAGGAGGTTTCAATTTTAATACTGGCACATTTGTTGATTCATTTTTAATGGTTTGTCCTGTTGGGTATTCTAAAGAATTCTTTTTGTGCTCATGCATTATAGATATTTTTTATAAGTACTTCAGAAAAAAAGTACAATGGATTTTTTGAGAAAAACTTATCTTGAAAAATAGAGAAGAATCTACTACGTTAACTCACTAAAAGGTTGTGTGTGTGTGTATTCATTCATCCAGATCGGCAGGCTTAACAAACTTCTAAAATAAATATTAGCGTAGCATTAAATGTTATATAAAGAGAAGTTTCAAATTATTTTCTGAGTGTGTTTGAGAAAACACTTAGGCAAGATAGTCAGGCTTGTATTATTCGTCTTTCAGCTAATTATGTGGGAAAATGTTTGAGAATATTATTATCTGAATCTACTTCTAAAAATCATTTATTTATTTATTCATTTATCCATGCATTCATGCAAGCATTCATTTATTCAACAAATGTTTGATCTGTAAATATTTATCCTAGTGCCTAGTATCTGCAATAGAGTATTAGAAGCAAAGCTAAACCTCTGTCCTCAGAGATTTTGTATTTTTTTCAGGCAAAACAGGCAATAGACAAATGAATCAGTAATTACACAACATGCTAATTGCTACAGAGAAAAGTAAAGCAGCAGGGGTGGAGGTAAGCAAGTAGCTACTCTTTCAGGTAAGATTTTCTAATAGAGAGTCTTACCTTTCATGTGCACAAGTATTAATAACTAAGACACTTTTTAGCAATTAAAATAGAAGATGGAAAAATAAACTGAGGAGTTGACACCGGGATGGCTACCTATTTGTACTTTATATGAAGGCGCAAATCTTTGAGGCTAATTATGACAACAAGTGTTACAAATGCAGTATGGAGGAAAGAGATTTAGGATCTGAAAGGATTGGCGAGATGTATTAATAGGTCATCAAAGTTAGAGAGGCAGTGAGTGAAAAATTCCCTTCCCTATTTGTTGCTACAAGTACTGATGAAAGAGACCTTAAGAGGAGAACACGGTAGCAAGAGAAAAATTGAAAAGGCGAAGCTTTCATGTCACTTGAAGCCCTTCTAGCCATACTACCTGTAAAGATATTATGTTCACTCATAAAAGTAATATAATTAAGGCTACTGATTACTAAAAGACTACACAGATAGCTGTTAACCAAATCAAGTGACTACTAAATATTCAACAGTTACATAAAGGAAAGGAATTTAGACATGTTAAAGAGTAATTTCAGCAGAAGACTGGTAAATCATAATTGAAATAGACTCAGACGTAATGATCAGGGGCTAAGACATGCATTTTAGGTATCACAAGATGCAGTGGTTACTTGTGTTGGCAACTATTCCTCCACCTGGCTTTAAATTTCTGTGAGCAGATGCTTCAGGTAGTACACTAGTGAATTTGCTATAGTGGGAAAAGTCAAGGGTTTGTAGAATCTATACTAAGAAATCTATCCTACCCCTGCCTCACCCACAAATGGAATACTGCATTCTGTAGTGAGAACATGGTTGGCATACAAATAACTTTAATCTGGCTTTATGAATACCAGCAAGAAACACTGAGTGTAATATCACTGACACAGAAATAGCAGGTGCTATGATGCAAGTGGTTCCCCTGGATACCTTAACTAACCTCGGTCTTAGGAAGCCAAAAAATAAGCAGGAAGGGGAAACTAATTAAGCTATTAAAATTGGAAGCCCGATGTATAGTAATTTCTATGAAATAAGATAAGGATTTGAGTGTTGAAAATACCCTAAGATGAACCTGTTTGAATATGGAGATTCTATGGTGGAGGGAAAAAAAGAAAGGGGTGATATTAAAAATTGGAACTGTGACTGAAGAGATTTGGTGGTCAAGAGCTTTTATCTGATTTCATAATTGGTACAGATATTTTCACAGATATTACGTATAACTAGGTCATGTTGCCTTTGCACTTTTCATGGACACATTGAGTTTATCTTGTTTTAATTGGCTATGATAAATAGAAACAGAAACAGCCCTCCTTATATGAGGTATTAGGCAAAATTAAACTCTAGAAAATAACGAGATCAGCACACTGATCAAGCAATTGGTTGACATGGAACTTTTGATTCCCGAACTTCCTTTTAATAAGCTGATATGATTATTAAATAAAAAAAAATGTTCCTAGAGGCCAAACATTTTGGCTTCTGGGTCTTTGCCCTCTTAAACTTATTGAGCGCCCCAACTAACTTTTGCTTATGTGGATTACATTTATTGATATGTACCATATTAGAAATTAAAACTGACATATTTAAAAATATTTATTAATTCATTAAAAATGTAACTATCCCAATAAGTGGTTACATAAATAAAATACTTTTTCAGGAGTGATGTCAACAAGATGGTAGTATAGGAAGAGCTGGACCTTCTTTCTCTCCACAAACACCAATTCGGCAACAAATCATGGACAAATCTATAATGGGGGTGGGTAAATAACCTTTAATTCCAGTATAAAAGTAAAAAAAATAAAACCAGAAGTATTAAAAATAACTAAAAAGTATGTTAAAGGATACACAACATAAGTAGATCTAAATTGTGACAACAGTAACAGAGAGGAGAGGAATGAAGTCCAATTGTTTACAACTCTACACTTTTTTTTTTAATCAGCTTAAAATATAGTGTTATAACTATACATAATTGTAAGCTCCAAGGTAAACATACCAAAAAAAATCTACAGAAGTTACATAAACAGAAAGGAATCAAAGCTTATAAATAAATTTTTACAAATCAACAAAACATAAAAGACAACAAAAGACACAAAAGAACTATAAGACTAACTGTAAAAAAAAAAACCAAAATGGCAATAGTAAATCCTTCCCTATCAATAATTACCTGAAATTTAAATGGATTAAACTCCCCAATCAAAACACAGTGTAGCTGAATTGATTTTTAAAAAAGACCAACTATACGCTATCTAGAAAAAACTTTAGATTTAAGGACACACATAGGCTCAAAGTAAGGGGATGGAAGACTATTCCATGTAAATGGTAACCAAAAGTAGGGTTGACTATACTTATATCACACAAAATAGATCAAGTAGAAAATTGTCAAAAGACAAATAAAACATTATGATAAAAGGCACATCTACCAAAGATAAAATATTTATAAATATATTCACCCAACATCAGACCACCTACATGTATAAAGCAAACACTGGCAGAACTGAAGGGAGAAATGGACAGCAATACGGCAGTAGTAAGAAACTTCCTACCCCACTTTCAATAACGGACAGAACATCCAGACAGAACATCAATAAGGATAGAGGGCTTGACTAATGCTATAGATTAAATGGACCTAACAAACATAAACAGAACATTACACAAATGGCAGCAAAATTCACATTCTTGTCAAGGGCACAGATCACATGTTAAGTCACAAAACAAGTCTTAACAAATTTAAGATGATTGAAATCATACCAAGTATCTTTTCTGACCACAATAGAATAAAACTAAAAATCAATAGCAGAAGGGAAATGGGAAAATTCACAAATATGTGGAAATTAAAACACTCTTAAACAACCATTGGGTCAAAGAAGAAATCAAAAAGGAATTTAAAAAATATCTCCATACAAATGAAAATAAAAACACAACATTCCGAAACCTGCAGGATGTAGCAAAAACAGTACTAACAGGGAAGTTCATTGTGATAAACATCTACATTAAAAAAGACTGAGCCACCTACTATGTTCCATGCACATTTACATACATTGTCTCATTTAATCTCTACAGTGGTGTAAAGAAACTATTATCATCATCTTTATTTAACAAAGGAGGTAATTAAAACCCAGACAAGTTACCTATCTTGACTAATGAGGCACGACAGTAAATATCAAGGGCCAGAAATCAAACACAGGCTTATCTAACATTAAAGCTCCAAGCTCCTTCCAAAATTGTAGGTGATGATGATGATATTAATAAAAAAATAACTGACTGATTAAAATATTTAGATATCAAACAACTTAATTTCACATCACAGAACTAGAAAAACTAAGCACAAAGTTGGCAGAAGGAAATAAAAGATTAAAGAAATAAAGTAGAAAACAGAAAAATTAATGAAACTAAGTTGATTTTTTAATACTGAAAGCCCTTCTAAACTAAGAAAAAAAGAAGACATAATCAAAAATAAGAGATATTACAACTGATGCCACAGAAATAAGAAGGATAAGAGAATACTGTGAACAAGTTATACGCTACAAACTGCATAATCTAAAAGAAATGGATAGATTCCTAGAAACCTACAACCTACAAAGAATCATCATGAAGAAATAGTCTAAACAGACCTCTAACTAGCGTGGAGAGTGCATCAGTAATAAAAAAAAAATCTCCCAAAAAAGAGAAGCCCAGGACCACATGGCTTCATTGGTGAATTCTGTAAAACATTTCAAGAAGAACTGACATAAATCCTTCTCAAATTCTTCTGAAAAAATGAAGAGGAGGGAAACTCCTTAACTCATTTTAGGAGGCCTGCATTACCCTGATACCAAAGCCAGTTAAAAAAAAAAAAAAAAAAAAAGATACAAGAAAAGGAAATAGCAAGCCAGTATCACTGATGAATATAGATTCAAAAATCCTCAAGAAAATGCTAGCAAACCGAATTTAACAACACATTAAAAGGATCATATGCCATGACCACATGGGATTTAGCCCTGGGATGCAAGATTCAACATGCAAATTAGTAAATGTGATATACTACATTAACAGAATAAAGGATAAAAAGTCATGAACTTAATAGATGCAAAAAAGGCATTTGACAAAATTCAACAACTTTTAATGATAAAAACTCAAACTAGAAATATAAGTAAATTACCTCAATACAATAAAGGCCATATATGAAAAGCCCATGACTAACGCTCAGTACTGAACAATGAAAAAATGATAGCTTTCCCTCTGAGATAAGCAGTAAGTCAAGGATGCCCATTTTCACCAATTCTATTCAAAATAGTCCAGTAAGTACTAGCTAGTTCAACTAGGCAAGAAGAAGTAAAGAGCCATCAAAATCAGAAATAAAGAAGTAAAACTGTCCCTGTTTGCAGAAATATGATCTTATATAAAGAAAACACTTGTCTATTAAAAAATGATTAATACTATAAAATGAACCTGCAATATACAAAGTTAATATACATAAGTCAATTGCATTTCTGTACACTAATTATGAACTTTATGAAAAGGAAGTTAGAAGAACAATTCTATTTATAATACCACCAAAAAGAATTAAATACTTAGGAATAAAGCTAATTAAGGAGGTGAAAGACTTGTATACTGAGCACTACAAAACATTGATGAAGTATTACACAAGACATGAACAAATGGAAAGACTTACCATGTTCATAAATTGAAAGTCCTACTATTGTTAAAAAGTTCCTATTACCCAAAGCAATCTACAGATTCAAATATACCAATGGCATTTTTTACAGAAATAGAATTCTACAATTCATATGGAAACACAAATAGCCAAATCAATCTTGAGAAAGGAGAACAAAGCTGGAAGCATCACACTTTGACTCCAAACTATATTACAAAGCCACAGTAATCTAAACAGTATGGCACTGGGACAAAGACAGACCAAGTGATGGAACAGAATAGAGCTTCCAGAAATAAAATCATGCCTATATGGTCAACTAATCTTCAACTAGGATGCCAAGAATACACAGTGGGGAAATAGTAGTCTCTTCAACAAATGATGTTAGGAAAAATGAATTCCCATAATCAAAAGAATGAAACTGTACTCTTCTACCATACACAAAAATCAACTCAAAATGGATTAAAGACTTAAACATAAGGCCTGAAACTGTAAAACTACTAGGAAAAAAATAGGGGAAAACGTCTTGACATTGATCTTGGCAATGATTTTATGAATGTGACACCAACAGCACAGGCAGCCGGGACTACAAACTTACCAAATGAGACTACATCAAACTAAAAAGTTACTGTACAGAATACAACCAACTGGATAAAAGACAACCTAAGGAATGGGAGAAAATGTTTACAAACCATATATATGATAAGGGGTTAACTTCTAAAATACATAAAGAACCCCTACAACTTAACAGTGAAAAATACTAATAACCCAATTAAAAAATGGGCTAATGACTTGAATAGATATTTCCCCAAAGATGACAAATGGCCAACGGGTATATTAAAAGACACTCATCAGCACTAATCATCAGGGAAATGCCCATCAAAACCACAATGAGCTCTCACCTCACATATTTCAGGATGGCTATATTAAAAATAAAACAACAAAAGATAACAAGTGTTAGAAAAAGGGTGGAAAAAAAGGAACCCTTGTACTCTGTTGGGAGGAATGTGAGTGAGTATAGCCACTATGAATCACAGTATGAAGGTTACTCAAAAAATTAAAAGTAGAACTACCATATAACCCAGCAATCCCACCAATGGTTATACATCCAAAGGAAAATATAATTAGTATCTCAAAAAGATATTGGCATTTCCATGTTTATTGTAGTGTCACAATAGCCATGATGTGGAAACAACCTAAATTACTGTCAACAGATGAATGAATCAAGAATTGTGATATACACATACAAATGAATACAATCCCACCTTTTTAAAAAGGAAATTCTGCAATATGTGACAGTAGGCATGAATCTTGAGGACATTATGCTAAGAGAAATAAGCCCACTACAGAAATATAATTACTGCATGATTCCATTTTATAAGGTATCTAAAAAGATAAATAAATAAAATTCATAGAACCAAAGAGTGAAATGGTGGTTTCCAGGGGCTAAGAGGAAGGGAAAATGAGGAATGTTAATCAACAGGCATGAAGTTTCAGATAAGATAAATAAGATCTAGAGATGTGCCACACAACACTGTACCTACTGTCAACAGTACTATATTGTACACTTAAAAGTTTGTTAAGAGGGCAGATCTCATGTTAAGTGTTCTTCCCAAATAAAATAAAGAATGAGGGTTGAAAGTCCTGAACTACAAAGAAAGCCCTGAAGTTCTGGGTTTTTTTAATTATTTATTTATTTATTTATTTATTTTATTTTTGGCATGTTGGGTCTTCGTTTCTGTGCGAGGGCTTTCTCTAGTTGTGGCAAGCGGGGGCCACTCTTCATCACGGTGCACAGGCCTCTCACTATCGTGGCCTCTTTTGTTACAGAGCACAGGCTCCAGACACGCAGGCTCAGTAGTTGTGGCTCACGGGCCTAGTTGCTCTGCAGCATGTGGGATCTTCCCAGACCAGGGCTCGAACCCGTGTCCCCTGCATTAGCAGGCAGATTCTCAACCACTGTGCCACCAGGGAAGCCCCGCCCTGAAGTTATTAATGACATTTTTTACAACGTAAACAACAGCATGTGCTGAATTTCTGTGGTTGAAATTACAATACAGGAACAGACTAAATATAAGAAAAGTAAAAAACGTATTTGGTGAAAAATAACTATTTTCAAGAATAAAATAGTTGAGAATGGTGGCATTACCTTATATATTTGCAAATATCTTTACTTTTTGTCTTAATAGAAGGCAGGTTAACTCTCACACCTGATTATGCATTGTCTATTGTGGTGTATTATTTCTGCTGAGATTTAAGAATAAAATGGTCTCAAACAGATTTGTTATTGATAAAGAGAAGAGTACTTTAATAGTTTCAGATAATTGTGGACATTCTTCTTTGATTCTCAGCACAAGTAGTAGCTTCCTAAAAATCAGTTGAAATGCAGATTCTGAAACCACATCAATGAACTCATTCTCTTTTAAAACCCACTTGCACTTTTAATGGATCTTTTATCATGTATGATTTTGTAATATCATACTTCGGTCATTTGGAAAATACTGGTTTACTCAGTTATCAAACATCACATTTCAATATCACCGTTGATACCTATAATACATACCTAAGGCGGGAGACTGTCCTGTACTTGTTACAGCCCAATTGAAAAACAAGCAATGGCACGTTACTGGATTTAGGTTGACACTGTCTCCAACGCCATGGGGCATCATCCTATCATTCAAATGCCCTAGTTATCAATTATCCTATGGGTAATACCGAAAGACATCCAACTGGGGTAAGGACTGTACAGTGAAGTTTACTAATAACAGGTAAATAGTGTATTTAAGAATACACTAAGGGGGGCTTCCCTGGTGGTACAGTGGTTAAGAATCTGCCTGCCAATGCAGGGGACACAAGTTCAATCCCTGGTCTGGAAAGATCCCACAGGCCACGGAGCAACTAAGCCCACGCGCCACAACTACTGAGCCCACGTGCCACAACTACTGAAGCCCACATGCTCTAGAGTCCGTGTGCCACAACTACTGGGCCCACGTGCTGCCACTACTGAAACCCACGTGCCTAGAGCCCATGCTCTGCAACAAGAGAAACCACCACAATGAGAACCCCACACACCACAACAAAGAGCAGCCCCTGATCACTGCAACTAGAGGAAGCCTGTGCACAGCAACAAAGACCCAATGCAGCAAAAAGAAAAAAAAAAAAAAAAAACACTAAGGGAGAAGGCCATAGGAAGCCCACTGTATACAAAAGCAAGCTGCTCTATTCCCCATGGGGACAATGATAATGTCCTTCCCACATAGGCCACTGTGTGTTCCAAGGATTATGATTCTCTCCCAGCTGAGTCAAAGCAGCAGTCTGGTTCGCTGATGTCTGATTCCTGCTATTATAGATTGTTCCCCTCTAGCACAAAGTCTGTGGGAAACATTATGCGACTCCCAGACTGAACTATATTTGGAGGTTTAATGTACCAACTGACAGTCTCATGGAACACTCAAAACTTCAGGGTTCACCTCTTGAACTGTTGGTGGGAATGGAAATTGGTGCCGCCACTATGGAAAAAAGTATGGAGGTTCCTCAAAAAACTAAAAATAGAGCCACCATATGACCCAGCAATCCCACTCCTGGGCATATATCTAGACAAAACTATGATTTGAAAAGATATATGCACCCCTCTGTTCATTGCAGCACTATTCACAATAGCCAAGATATGGAAACAACCTAGACGTCCATCAACAGATGAATGGATAAAGAATTAGTGGTACATATATACAATGGAATATTACTCAGCCATGAAAAAGAACAAAATAACACCATTTGCAGCAACATGGATGGACCTAGAGATTATCACACTAAGTGAAGTAAGTCAGAAAGAGAAAGACAAATACCATACTACATCACTTATATGTGGTATCTAAAATACAATACAAATCAACATATCTACGAAACAAAAACAGACTCACAGACATAGAGAACAGACTGGTGGTTGCCAAGAAAGAGGGCAGGTAGCAGAGGTAAACTATTACATATAGGATGGATAAACAACAAGGTCCTACTGCACAGTTCAGAAAACTATATTCAATATCCTGTGACAAACCATAGTGGAAAAGAATATGAAAAAGAATATATGTCATTGGTCCCCAACCTTTTTGGCACCAGGGACCAGTTTCGTGGAAGCCAATTTTCCCAGGGATGGGGAGGGGCATGGGGGGGATGGTTTCAGGATGATTCAAGCGCATTACATTTATTGTGCACTTTATTTCTATTATTATTACATTGTAATATATAATGAAATAATTATACAACTCACCATAATGCAGAATCAGTGTGAGCCCTGAGATTGTTTTCCTGCAACTAGATGGTCCCATCTGGGGATGATGGGACCACCTCAGCTCCACCTCAGATCATCAGGCATTAGATTCTCATAAGGAACGCGCAACCTAGACTCCTTGCATATGCAGTTCACAATAGGGTCTGCGCTCCTATGAGAATCCAGTGCCGCTGCTGATCTGACAGGAGGTGGAGCTCAGGCAGTAATGTGAGCGATGGGGAGCGGCTGTAAATACAGATGAAGCTTCGCTTGCTCACCTCCAGCTGTACGGCCTGGTTCCTAACAGGGGGTTGCAGACCCCTGATATATGTGTATAAATGAGTCACTTTGCTGTACAGAAGAAATTAACACAACACTGTAAATCAACTATACTTCAGTAAGGTTAAAAAAAATACTTCAGGGTTCAGATCATTTTCCAACATTGTACATATTTCATCATGTGTAACGGCAACAATATAGGTGGTTCCACTTTAGTAAATGTGTTGTAGGTATGACAGCAGTTTGGAGGTATCAGAACAAATATTCCTAGAGGTTTGCCATAGTGAGGCAAAATATTTATTAACCCAAAAAGGGACACTAGAGGGAGTTATTTTCTGGAGACAAGCTGAACCTGGAGACCAGCCTAAGGAGAATACATTGCTAAATTAACTGAGGAATGAAATAATGACACCAGTGGAGAACCATACCCACCAGCAATGGTACATCCAGGCTAGTACCCTCAGCCAGAAAGGATTATGGGATATTTACCATGAAATGAGGCTGTAGGAAAACAATGGTAATCTTATACAATGGTAGGACATTACTGGACAGTATGGCCTTTATTATTGTCCTCTAGTGACTCTAGTAACATAGGCTTAAAAAAAAATTATCTTTCCTGTGATGCAAACAGTTAGAATTGAACAGAAAAAAACAATGCCCTCCTATGAAGGAAAGAGGGGAAATAGATGGGTAGTGTAACATAATGGCACCTGGAAGCCAATGTCTCAACTTATTCTATAATATCTGAGATATTATTGTGTCCACAAAGCAGATGAAATTCAGAGTTTACTGAAAAATGATCTCTAGTTACCCCCTCAATCTCTGGGAGTATGTGGTATATGGAGAAATGTCACTTCTATTGGGAACAAAGAAAAGGACTGTAAATTTCAACCAAAGAATGTTGTATCAAACATTACTTTAATCTTTCCACCATAGTTATTTATAGTGTAACAAAACATTTATAGGTTCATGGATAGAATAAAAATCAGGCTTATATAAATGATGATTCCAAGAAAATAACTTGGGAATTTGAATTTAAGTCCCAAATTGTTAGGATACACAGGAAACTAAATTGTACTGAAAAAGTAAATTTAACTTTAAAAAAATTACTCAATGCCTTCAGCAACACATACAAAAAAATTCAAATAAGTCTGGATCCAGGATACAGTTAGAGAAATTGAGCTGATTAACAAACATAAGAAGACCTGCACACTATTGAACAGTGCTTATCAGTCTGATACTTGG
>NW_026645994.1:0-59928 GCF_949987535.1 Balaenoptera acutorostrata
GGAGAAGATAAGGAACACACCCATTATCAAGAAATCACATTAGGATTCTCTTTTTAACCTGTTCCTTAAAACACTAGTGCTTAGGAAATCTATTGGAGGCAGAAGCAGTCAAGGGTAGCTTAGGGTTAGGGTTAGGGTTAGGGTGAGGGTTAGGGTACGGCTTAGGGTACGGGTTCGGGGAGGGGTTCGGGTAGGGCGTAGGGTATGGGTTAGGGTGAGGGTTAGGGTTAGTGTTAGGGTTAGGGCTCGGTTTAGGGTACGGGTTAGGATTAGGGTACGCGTTAGGGTTAGGGTAGGGGTTAGGGTTAGGGTACGCTTTTGGGTGAGGGTAGTTATTAAACCTATCCCACTCTGTAGATACCCCTTAGCACGTAAAGGAATATTATTTGGGGGTCCAGCCATGGAGAAGAGTTTAGACACTAGGAGAAGATAAGGAACACACCCATTATCAAGAAATCACAATATGATTCTCTTTTTAAACTGTTCCTTAAAACACTAGTGCTTAGGAAATCTATTGGAGGCAGAAGCAGTCAAGGGTAGCTTAGGGTTAGGGTTAGGGTTAGATTGAGGGTTAGGGTATGGCTTAGGGTACGGGTTCGGGGAGGGGTTCGGGTAGGGCGTAGGGTATGGGTTAGGGTTAGGGTTAGGGTTAGTGTTAGGGTTAGGGCTCGGTTTAGGGTACGGGTTAGGATTAGTGTAGGGGTTAGTGTTAGGGTACGCTTTAGGGTGAGGGTAGTTATTAAACCTATCCCACTCTCTAGATACCCCTTAGCACGTAAAGGAATATTATTTGGGGGTCCAGCCATGGAGAAGAGTTTAAACACTAGGAGAAGATAAGGAACACACCCATTATCAAGAAATCACAATATGATTCAATTTTTAAACTGTTCCTTAAAACACTAGTGCTTAGGAAATCTATTGGAGGCAGAAGCAGTCAAGGGTTAGCTTAGGGTTAGTGTTAGGGTTAGGGTGAGGGTTAGGGTACGGCTTACGGTATGGGTTCGGGGAGGGGTTCCGGTAGGGCGTAGGGTATGGGTTAGGGTTAGGGTTAGGGCTAGTGTTAGGGTTAGGGCTCGGTTTAGGGTACGGGTTAGGATTAGGGTACGCGTTAGGGTTAGGGTAGGGGTTAGGGTTAGGGTACGCATTAGGGTGAGGGTAGTAATTAAACGTATCCCACTCTCTAGATACCCCTTAGCACGTAAAGGAATATTATTTGGGGGTCCAGCCGTGGAGAAGAGTTTAGACACTAGGAGAAGATAAGGAACACACCCATTATCAAGAAATCGCAATAGGATTCTCTTTTTAAACTGTTCCTTAAAACACTAGTGCTTAGGAAATCTATTGGAGGCAGAAGCAGTCAAGGGTAACTTAGGGTTAGGGTTAGGGTTAGGGTGAGGGTTAGGGTACGGCTTAGGGTACGGGTTCTGGGAGGGGTTCGGGTAGGGCGTAGGGTATGGTTTAGGGTTAGGGTTAGGGTTAGTGTTAGGGTTAGGGCTCGGTTTAGGGTACGGGTTAGGATTAGGGTACGCGTTAGTGTTAGGGTAGGGGTTAGGGTTAGGGTACGTGGTAGGGTGAGGTTAGTTATTAAACCTAACCCACTCTCTAGATACCCCTTAGCATGTAAAGGAATATTATTTGAGGGTCCAGCCATGGAGAAGAGTTTAGACACGAGGAGAAGATAAGGAACACACCCATTATCAAGAAATCACATTAGGATTCTCTTTTTAACCTGTTCCTTAAAACACTAGTGCTTAGGAAATCTATTGGAGGCAGAAGCAGTCAAGGGTAGCTTAGGGTTAGGGTTAGGGTTAGGGTGAGGGTTAGGGTACGGCTTAGGGTACGGGTTCGGGGAGGGGTTCGGGTAGGGCGTAGGGTATGGGTTAGGGTTAGGGTTAGGGTTAGTGTTAGGGTTAGGGCTCGGTTTAGGGTACGGTTTAGGATTAGGGTACGCGTTAGGGTTAGGGTAGGGGTTAGGGTTAGGGTACGCTTTTGGGTGAGGGTAGTTATTAAACCTATCCCACAATGTAGATAACCCTTAGCACGTAAAGGAATATTATTTGGGGGTCCAGCCATGGAGAAGAGTTTAGACACTAGGAGAAGATAAGGAACACACCCATTATCAAGAAATCACAATATGATTCTCTTTTTAAACTGTTCCTTAAAACACTAGTGCTTAGGAAATCTATTGGAGGCAGAAGCAGTCAAGGGTAGCTTAGGGTTAGGGTTAGGGTTAGATTGAGGGTTAGGGTATGGCTTAGGGTACGGGTTCGGGGAGGGGTTCTGGTAGGGCGTATGGTATGGGTTAGGGTTAGGGTTAGGGTTAGTGTTAGGGTTAGGGCTCGGTTTAGGGTACGGGTTAGGATTAGGGTACGCGTTAGGGTTAGGGTAGGGGTTAGGGTTAGGGTACGCGTTACGGTGAGGGTAGTTATTAAACCTATCACACTCTCCAGATAACCCCTTAGCACGTAAAGGGATATTATTTGGGGGTCCAGCCGTGGAGAAGAGTTTAGACACTAGGAGAAGATAAGGAACACACCCATTATCAAGAAATCGCAATAGGATTCTCTTTTTAAACTGTTCCTTAAAACACTAGTGCTTAGGAAATCTATTGGAGGCAGAAGCAGTCAAGGGTAACTTAGGGTTAGGGTTAGGGTTAGGGTGAGGGTTAGGGTACGGCTTAGGGTACGGGTTCGGGGAGGGGTTCGGGTAGGGCGTAGGGTATGGTTTAGGGTTAGGGTTAGGGTTAGTGTTAGGTTTAGGGCTCGGTTTAGGGTACGGGTTAGGATTAGGGTACGCGTTAGGGTTAGGGTAGGGGTTAGGGTTAGGGTACAAGTTAGGGTGAGGGTAGTTATTAAACCTCTCCCTCTCTCTAGATACCCCTTAGCACGTAAAGGAATATTATTTGGGGGTCCAGCCATGGAGAAGAGTATAGACACTAGGAGAAGATAAGGAACACACCCATTATCAAGAAATCACATTAGGATTCTCTTTGTAACCTGTTCCTTAAAACACTAGTGCTTAGGAAATCTATTGGAGGCAGAAGCAGTCAAGGGTAGCTTAGGGTTCGGGTTAGGGTTAGGGTGAGGGTTAGGGTACGGCTTAGGGTACGGGTTCGGGGAGGGGTTCGGGTAGGGCGTAGGGTATGGGTTAGGGCTAGTGTTAGGGTTAGGGCTCGGTTTAGGCTACGGGTTAGGATTAGGGTACGCGTTAGCGTTAGGGTAGGGGTTAGGGTTAGGGTACGCATTAGTGTGAGGGTAGTTATTAAACCTATCCCACTCTCTAGATACCCCTTAGCATGTAAAGGAATATTATTTGGGGGTCCAGCCATGGAGAAGAGTTTAGACACGAGGAGAAGATAAGGAACACACCCATTATCAAGAAATCACATTAGGATTCTCTTTTTAACCTGTTCCTTAAAACACTAGTGCTTAGGAAATCTATTGGAGGCAGAAGCAGTCAAGGGTAGCTTAGGGTTCGGGTTAGGGTTAGGGTGAGGGTTAGGGTACGGCTTAGGGTACGGGTTCGGGGAGGGGTTCGTGTAGGGCGTAGGGTATGGGTTAGGGTTAGGGTTGGGGTTAGTGTTAGGGTTAGGGCTCGGTTTAGGGTACGGGTTAGGATTAGGGTACGCGTTAGTGTTAGGGTAGGGGTTAGGGTTAGGTTACGCGATAGGGTGAGGTTAGTTATTAAACCTATCCCACTCTCTAGATACCCCTTAGCACGTAAAGGAATATTATTTGGGGGTCCAGCCATGGAGAAGAGTTTACACACTAGGAGAAGGTAAGGAACACACCCATTATCACGAAATCACATTAGGATTCTCTTTTTAACCTGTTCCTTAAAACACTAGTGCTTAGGAAATCTATTGGAGGCAAAAGCAGTCAAGGGTAGCTTAGGGTTAGGGTTAGGGTTAGGGTGAGGTTTAGGGTACGGGTTCGGGGAGGGGTTCGTGTAGGGCGTAGGGTATGGGTTAGGATTAAGGTTAGGGCTAGTGTTAGGGTTAGGGCTCGGTTTAGGCTACGGGTTAGGATTAGGGTACGCGTTAGAGTTAGGGTAGGGGTTAGGGTTAGCGTACGCATTAGGGTGAGGGTAGTTATTAAACCTATCCCACTCTCTAGATATCCCTTAGCACGTAAAGGAATATTATTTGGGGGTCCAGCCATGGAGAAGAGTTTAAACACAAGGAGAAGATAAGGAACACACCCATTATCAAGAAATCACAATATGATTCAATTTTTAAACTGTTCCTTAAAACACTAGTGCTTAGGAAATCTATTGGAGGCAGAAGCAGTCAAGGGTAGCTTAGGGTTAGGGTTAGGGTTAGGGTGAGGGTTAGGGTACGGCTTACGGTATGGGTTCGGGGAGGGGTTCCGGTAGGGCGTAGGGTATGGGTTAGGGTTAGGGTTAGGGCTAGTGTTAGGTTTAGGGCTCGGTTTAGGGTACGGGTTAGGATTAGGGTACGCGTTAGGGTTAGGGTAGTGGTTAGGGTTAGGGTACGCGTTAGGGTGAGGGTAGTAATTAAACGTATCCCACTCTCTAGATACCCCTTAGCACGTAAAGGAATATTATTTGGGGGTCCAGCTGTGGAGAAGAGTTTAGACACTAGGAGAAGATAAGGAACACACCCATTATCAAGAAATCGCAATAGGATTCTCTTTTTAAACTGTTCCTTAAAACACTAGTGCTTAGGAAATCTATTGGAGGCAGAAGCAGTCAAGGGTAACTTAGGGTTAGGGTTAGGGTTAGGGTGAGGGTTAGGGTACGGCTTAGGGTACGGGTTCTGGGAGGGGTTCGGGTAGGGCGTAGGGTATGGTTTAGGGTTAGGGTTAGGGTTAGTGTTAGGGTTAGGGCTCGGTTTAGGGTACGGGTTAGGATTAGGGTACGCGTTAGTGTTAGGGTAGGGGTTAGGGTTAGGGTACGTGGTAGGGTGAGGTTAGTTATTAAACCTAACCCACTCTCTAGATACCCCTTAGCATGTAAAGGAATATTATTTGAGGGTCCAGCCATGGAGAAGAGTTTAGACACGAGGAGAAGATAAGGAACACACCCATTATCAAGAAATCACATTAGGATTCTCTTTTTAACCTGTTCCTTAAAACACTAGTGCTTAGGAAATCTATTGGAGGCAGAAGCAGTCAAGGGTAGCTTAGGGTTAGGGTTAGGGTTAGGGTGAGGGTTAGGGTACGGCTTAGGGTACGGGTTCGGGGAGGGGTTCGGGTAGGGCGTAGGGTATGGGTTAGGGTTAGGGTTAGGGTTAGTGTTAGGGTTAGGGCTCGGTTTAGGGTACGGTTTAGGATTAGGGTACGCGTTAGGGTTAGGGTAGGGGTTAGGGTTAGGGTACGCTTTTGGGTGAGGGTAGTTATTAAACCTATCCCACAATGTAGATAACCCTTAGCACGTAAAGGAATATTATTTGGGGGTCCAGCCATGGAGAAGAGTTTAGACACTAGGAGAAGATAAGGAACACACCCATTATCAAGAAATCACAATATGATTCTCTTTTTAAACTGTTCCTTAAAACACTAGTGCTTAGGAAATCTATTGGAGGCAGAAGCAGTCAAGGGTAGCTTAGGGTTAGGGTTAGGGTTAGATTGAGGGTTAGGGTATGGCTTAGGGTACGGGTTCGGGGAGGGGTTCTGGTAGGGCGTATGGTATGGGTTAGGGTTAGGGTTAGGGTTAGTGTTAGGGTTAGGGCTCGGTTTAGGGTACGGGTTAGGATTAGGGTACGCGTTAGGGTTAGGGTAGGGGTTAGGGTTAGGGTACGCGTTACGGTGAGGGTAGTTATTAAACCTATCACACTCTCCAGATAACCCCTTAGCACGTAAAGGGATATTATTTGGGGGTCCAGCCGTGGAGAAGAGTTTAGACACTAGGAGAAGATAAGGAACACACCCATTATCAAGAAATCGCAATAGGATTCTCTTTTTAAACTGTTCCTTAAAACACTAGTGCTTAGGAAATCTATTGGAGGCAGAAGCAGTCAAGGGTAACTTAGGGTTAGGGTTAGGGTTAGGGTGAGGGTTAGGGTACGGCTTAGGGTACGGGTTCGGGGAGGGGTTCGGGTAGGGCGTAGGGTATGGTTTAGGGTTAGGGTTAGGGTTAGTGTTAGGGTTAGGGCTCGGTTTAGGGTACGGGTTAGGATTAGGGTACGCGTTAGGGTTAGGGTAGGGGTTAGGGTTAGGGTACAAGTTAGGGTGAGGGTAGTTATTAAACCTCTCCCTCTCTCTAGATACCCCTTAGCACGTAAAGGAATATTATTTGGGGGTCCAGCCATGGAGAAGAGTATAGACACTAGGAGAAGATAAGGAACACACCCATTATCAAGAAATCACATTAGGATTCTCTTTGTAACCTGTTCCTTAAAACACTAGTGCTTAGGAAATCTATTGGAGGCAGAAGCAGTCAAGGGTAGCTTAGGGTTCGGGTTAGGGTTAGGGTGAGGGTTAGGGTACGGCTTAGGGTACGGGTTCGGGGAGGGGTTCGGGTAGGGCGTAGGGTATGGGTTAGGGCTAGTGTTAGGGTTAGGGCTCGGTTTAGGCTACGGGTTAGGATTAGGGTACGCGTTAGCGTTAGGGTAGGGGTTAGGGTTAGGGTACGCATTAGTGTGAGGGTAGTTATTAAACCTATCCCACTCTCTAGATAACCCTTAGCATGTAAAGGAATATTATTTGGGGGTCCAGCCATGGAGAAGAGTTTAGACACGAGGAGAAGATAAGGAACACACCCATTATCAAGAAATCACATTAGGATTCTCTTTTTAACCTGTTCCTTAAAACACTAGTGCTTAGGAAATCTATTGGAGGCAGAAGCAGTCAAGGGTAGCTTAGGGTTCGGGTTAGGGTTAGGGTGAGGGTTAGGGTACGGCTTAGGGTACGGGTTCGGGGAGGGGTTCGTGTAGGGCGTAGGGTATGGGTTAGGGTTAGGGTTGGGGTTAGTGTTAGGGTTAGGGCTCGGTTTAGGGTACGGGTTAGGATTAGGGTACGCGTTAGTGTTAGGGTAGGGGTTAGGGTTAGGGTACGCGATAGGGTGAGGTTAGTTATTAAACCTATCCCACTCTCTAGATACCCCTTAGCACGTAAAGGAATATTATTTGGGGGTCCAGCCATGGAGAAGAGTTTAGACACTAGGAGAAGGTAAGGAACACACCCATTATCACGAAATCACATTAGGATTCTCTTTTTAACCTGTTCCTTAAAACACTAGTGCTTAGGAAATCTATTGGAGGCAAAAGCAGTCAAGGGTAGCTTAGGGTTAGGGTTAGGGTTAGGGTGAGGTTTAGGGTACGGGTTCGGGGAGGGGTTCGTGTAGGGCGTAGGGTATGGGTTAGGATTAAGGTTAGGGCTAGTGTTAGGGTTAGGGCTCGGTTTAGGCTACGGGTTAGGATTAGGGTACGCGTTAGAGTTAGGGTAGGGGTTAGGGTTAGCGTACGCATTAGGGTGAGGGTAGTTATTAAACCTATCCCACTCTCTAGATACCCCTTAGCACGTAAAGGAATATTATTTGGGGGTCCAGCCATGGAGAAGAGTTTAAACACAAGGAGAAGATAAGGAACACACCCATTATCAAGAAATCACAATATGATTCAATTTTTAAACTGTTCCTTAAAACACTAGTGCTTAGGAAATCTATTGGAGGCAGAAGCAGTCAAGGGTAGCTTAGGGTTAGGGTTAGGGTTAGGGTGAGGGTTAGGGTACGGCTTACGGTATGGGTTCGGGGAGGGGTTCCGGTAGGGCGTAGGGTATGGGTTAGGGTTAGGGTTAGGGCTAGTGTTAGGTTTAGGGCTCGGTTTAGGGTACGGGTTAGGATTAGGGTACGCGTTAGGGTTAGGGTAGTGGTTAGGGTTAGGGTACGCGTTAGGGTGAGGGTAGTAATTAAACGTATCCCACTCTCTAGATACCCCTTAGCACGTAAAGGAATATTATTTGGGGGTCCAGCTGTGGAGAAGAGTTTAGACACTAGGAGAAGATAAGGAACACACCCATTATCAAGAAATCGCAATAGGATTCTCTTTTTAAACTGTTCCTTAAAACACTAGTGCTTAGGAAATCTATTGGAGGCAGAAGCAGTCAAGGGTAGCTTAGGGTTAGGGTTAGTGTTAGGGTGAGGGTTAGGGTACGGCTTAGGGTACGGGTTCGGGGAGGGGTTCGGGTAGGGCATAGGGTATGGTTTAGGGTTAGGGTTAGGGTTAGTGTTAGGGTTAGGGCTCGGTTTAGGGTACGGGTTAGGATTAGGGTACGCGTTAGTGTTAGGGTAGGGGTTAGGGTTAGGGTACGTGATAGGGTGAGGTTAGTTATTAAACCTATCCCACTCTCTAGATACCCCTTAGCATGTAAAGGAATATTATTTGAGGGTCCAGCCATGGAGAAGAGTTTAGACACGAGGAGAAGATAAGGAACACACCCATTATCAAGAAATCACATTAGGATTCTCTTTTTAACCTGTTCCTTAAAACACTAGTGCTTAGGAAATCTATTGGAGGCAGAAGCAGTCAAGGGTAGCTTAGGGTTAGGGTTAGGGTTAGGGTGAGGGTTAGGGTACGGCTTAGGGTACGGGTTCGGGGAGGGGTTCGGGTAGGGCGTAGGGTATGGGTTAGGGTGAGGGTTAGGGTTAGTGTTAGGGTTAGGGCTCGGTTTAGGGTACGGGTTAGGATTAGGGTACGCGTTAGGGTTAGGGTAGGGGTTAGGGTTAGGGTACGCTTTTGGGTGAGGGTAGTTATTAAACCTATCCCACTCTGTAGATACCCCTTAGCACGTAAAGGAATATTATTTGGGGGTCCAGCCATGGAGAAGAGTTTAGACACTAGGAGAAGATAAGGAACACACCCATTATCAAGAAATCACAATATGATTCTCTTTTTAAACTGTTCCTTAAAACACTAGTGCTTAGGAAATCTATTGGAGGCAGAAGCAGTCAAGGGTAGCTTAGGGTTAGGGTTAGGGTTAGATTGAGGGTTAGGGTATGGCTTAGGGTACGGGTTCGGGGAGGGGTTCGGGTAGGGCGTAGGGTATGGGTTAGGGTTAGGGTTAGGGTTAGTGTTAGGGTTAGGGCTCGGTTTAGGGTACGGGTTAGGATTAGGGTACGCGTTAGGGTTAGGGTAGGGGTTAGGGTTAGGGTATGCGTTAGGGTGAGGGTAGTTATTAAACCTATCACACTCTCCAGATAACCCCTTAGCACGTAAAGGGATATTATTTGGGGGTCCAGCCATGGAGAAGAGTTTAGACACGAGGAGAAGATAAGGAACACACCCATTATCAAGAAATCCCATTAGGATTCTCTTTTTAACCTGTTCCTTAAAACACTAGTGCTTAGGAAATCTATTGGAGGCAGAAGCCATCAAGGGTAGCTTAGGGCTAGGGTTAGGGTTAGGGTGAGGGTTAGGGTACGGCTTAGGGTACGGGTTCGGGGAGGGGTTCGGGTAGGGTGTAGGGTATGGGTTAGGGTGAGGGTTAGGGTTAGTGTTAGGGTTAGGGCTCGGTTTAGGGTACGGGTTAGGATTAGGGTACGCGTTAGGGTTAGGGTAGGGGTTAGGGTTAGGGTACGCTTTTGGGTGCGGGTAGTTATTAAACCTATCCCACTCTCTAGATACCCCTTAGCACGTAAAGGAATATTATTTGGGTGTCCAGCCATGGAGAAGTGTTTAGACACTAGGAGAAGATAAGGAACACACCCATTATCAAGAAATCACATTAGGATTCTCTTTTTAACCTGTTCCTTAAAACACTAGTTCTTAGGAAATCTATTGGAGGCAGAAGCAGTCAAGGGTAGCTTAGGGTTATTGTTAGGGTTAGGGTGAGGGTTAGGGTACGGCTTAGGGTACGGGTTCGGGGAGGGGTTCGTGTAGGGCGTAGGGTATGGGTTAGGGTTAGGGTTAGGGTTAGTGTTAGGGTTAGGGCTCGGTTTAGGGTACGGGTTAGGATTAGTGTAGGGGTTAGTGTTAGGGTACGCTTTAGGGTGAGGGTAGTTATTAAACCTATCCCACTCTCTAGATACCCCTTAGCACGTAAAGGAATATTATTTGGGGGTCCAGCCATGGAGAAGAGTTTAAACACTAGGAGAAGATAAGGAACACACCCATTATCAAGAAATCACAATATGATTCAATTTTTAAACTGTTCCTTAAAACACTAGTGCTTAGGAAATCTATTGGAGGCAGAAGCAGTCAAGGGTAGCTTAGGGTTAGTGTTAGGGTTAGGGTGAGGGTTAGGGTACGGCTTACGGTATGGGTTCGGGGAGGGGTTCCGGTAGGGCGTAGGGTATGGGTTAGGGTTAGGGTTAGGGCTAGTGTTAGGGTTAGGGCTCGGTTTAGGGTACGGGTTAGGATTAGGGTACGCGTTAGGGTTAGGGTAGGGGTTAGGGTTAGGGTACGCATTAGGGTGAGGGTAGTAATTAAACGTATCCCACTCTCTAGATACCCCTTAGCACGTAAAGGAATATTATTTGGGGGTCCAGCCGTGGAGAAGAGTTTAGACACTAGGAGAAGATAAGGAACACACCCATTATCAAGAAATCGCAATAGGATTCTCTTTTTAAACTGTTCCTTAAAACACTAGTGCTTAGGAAATCTATTGGAGGCAGAAGCAGTCAAGGGTAACTTAGGGTTAGGGTTAGGGTTAGGGTGAGGGTTAGGGTACGGCTTAGGGTACGGGTTCTGGGAGGGGTTCGGGTAGGGCGTAGGGTATGGTTTAGGGTTAGGGTTAGGGTTAGTGTTAGGGTTAGGGCTCGGTTTAGGGTACGGGTTAGGATTAGGGTACGCGTTAGTGTTAGGGTAGGGGTTAGGGTTAGGGTACGTGGTAGGGTGAGGATAGTTATTAAACCTAACCCACTCTCTAGATACCCCTTAGCATGTAAAGGAATATTATTTGAGGGTCCAGCCATGGAGAAGAGTTTAGACACGAGGAGAAGATAAGGAACACACCCATTATCAAGAAATCACATTAGGATTCTCTTTTTAACCTGTTCCTTAAAACACTAGTGCTTAGGAAATCTATTGGAGGCAGAAGCAGTCAAGGGTAGCTTAGGGTTAGGGTTAGGGTTAGGGTGAGGGTTAGGGTACGGCTTAGGGTACGGGTTCGGGGAGGGGTTCGGGTAGGGCGTAGGGTATGGGTTAGGGTTAGGGTTAGGGTTAGTGTTAGGGTTAGGGCTCGGTTTAGGGTACGGTTTAGGATTAGGGTACGCGTTAGGGTTAGGGTAGGGGTTAGGGTTAGGGTACGCTTTTGGGTGAGGGTAGTTATTAAACCTATCCCACAATGTAGATAACCCTTAGCACGTAAAGGAATATTATTTGGGGGTCCAGCCATGGAGAAGAGTTTAGACACTAGGAGAAGATAAGGAACACACCCATTATCAAGAAATCACAATATGATTCTCTTTTTAAACTGTTCCTTAAAACACTAGTGCTTAGGAAATCTATTGGAGGCAGAAGCAGTCAAGCGTAGCTTAGGGTTAGGGTTAGGGTTAGATTGAGGGTTAGGGTATGGCTTAGGGTACGGGTTCGGGGAGGGGTTCTGGTAGGGCGTATGGTATGGGTTAGGGTTAGGGTTAGGGTTAGTGTTAGGGTTAGGGCTCGGTTTAGGGTACGGGTTAGGATTAGGGTACGCGTTAGGGTTAGGGTAGGGGTTAGGGTTAGGGTACGCGTTACGGTGAGGGTAGTTATTAAACCTATCACACTCTCCAGATAACCCCTTAGCACGTAAAGGGATATTATTTGGGGGTCCAGCCGTGGAGAAGAGTTTAGACACTAGGAGAAGATAAGGAACACACCCATTATCAAGAAATCGCAATAGGATTCTCTTTTTAAACTGTTCCTTAAAACACTAGTGCTTAGGAAATCTATTGGAGGCAGAAGCAGTCAAGGGTAACTTAGGGTTAGGGTTAGGGTTAGGGTGAGGGTTAGGGTACGGCTTAGGGTACGGGTTCGGGGAGGGGTTCGGGTAGGGCGTAGGGTATGGTTTAGGGTTAGGGTTAGGGTTAGTGTTAGGGTTAGGGCTCGGTTTAGGGTACGGGTTAGGATTAGGGTACGCGTTAGGGTTAGGGTAGGGGTTAGGGTTAGGGTACAAGTTAGGGTGAGGGTAGTTATTAAACCTCTCCCTCTCTCTAGATACCCCTTAGCACGTAAAGGAATATTATTTGGGGGTCCAGCCATGGAGAAGAGTATAGACACTAGGAGAAGATAAGGAACACACCCATTATCAAGAAATCACATTAGGATTCTCTTTGTAACCTGTTCCTTAAAACACTAGTGCTTAGGAAATCTATTGGAGGCAGAAGCAGTCAAGGGTAGCTTAGGGTTAGGGATAGGGGTAGGGTGAGGGTTAGGGAATGGCTTAGGGTACGGGTTCGGGGAGGGTTTCGGGTAGGGCGTAGGATATGGGTTAGGGTTAGGGTTAGGGTTAGTGTTAGGGTTAGGGCTCGGTTTAGGGTATGGGTTAGGAGTAGGGTACGCGTTAGTGTTAGGGTAGGGGTTAGGGTTAGGGTACGCGATAGGGTGAGGTTAGTTATTAAACCTATCCCACTCTCTAGATACCCCTTAGCACGTAAAGGAATATTATTTGGGGGTCCAGCCATGGAGAAGAGTATAGACACTAGGAGAAGATAAGGAACACACCCATTATCAAGAAATCACATTAGGATTCTCTTTGTAACCTGTTCCTTAAAACACTAGTGCTTAGGAAATCTATTGGAGGCAGAAGCAGTCAAGGGTAGCTTAGGGTTCGGGTTAGGGTTAGGGTGAGGGTTAGGGTACGGCTTAGGGTACGGGTTCGGGGAGGGGTTCGGGTAGGGCGTAGGGTATGGGTTAGGGCTAGTGTTAGGGTTAGGGCTCGGTTTAGGCTACGGGTTAGGATTAGGGTACGCGTTAGCGTTAGGGTAGGGGTTAGGGTTAGGGTACGCATTAGTGTGAGGGTAGTTATTAAACCTATCCCACTCTCTAGATACCCCTTAGCATGTAAAGGAATATTATTTGGGGGTCCAGCCATGGAGAAGAGTTTAGACACGAGGAGAAGATAAGGAACACACCCATTATCAAGAAATCACATTAGGATTCTCTTTTTAACCTGTTCCTTAAAACACTAGTGCTTAGGAAATCTATTGGAGGCAGAAGCAGTCAAGGGTAGCTTAGGGTTCGGGTTAGGGTTAGGGTGAGGGTTAGGGTACGGCTTAGGGTACGGGTTCGGGGAGGGGTTCGTGTAGGGCGTAGGGTATGGGTTAGGGTTAGGGTTGGGGTTAGTGTTAGGGTTAGGGCTCGGTTTAGGGTACGGGTTAGGATTAGGGTACGCGTTAGTGTTAGGGTAGGGGTTAGGTTTAGGGTACGCGATAGGGTGAGGTTAGTTATTAAACCTATCCCACTCTCTAGATACCCCTTAGCACGTAAAGGAATATTATTTGGGGGTCCAGCCATGGAGAAGAGTTTAGACACTAGGAGAAGGTAAGGAACACACCCATTATCACGAAATCACATTAGGATTCTCTTTTTAACCTGTTCCTTAAAACACTAGTGCTTAGGAAATCTATTGGAGGCAAAAGCAGTCAAGGGTAGCTTAGGGTTAGGGTTAGGGTTAGGGTGAGGTTTAGGGTACGGGTTCGGGGAGGGGTTCGTGTAGGGCGTAGGGTATGGGTTAGGATTAAGGTTAGGGCTAGTGTTAGGGTTAGGGCTCGGTTTAGGCTACGGGTTAGGATTAGGGTACGCGTTAGAGTTAGGGTAGGGGTTAGGGTTAGCGTACGCATTAGGGTGAGGGTAGTTATTAAACCTATCCCACTCTCTAGATACCCCTTAGCACGTAAAGGAATATTATTTGGGGGTCCAGCCATGGAGAAGAGTTTAAACACTAGGAGAAGATAAGGAACACACCCATTATCACGAAATCACATTAGGATTCTCTTTTTAACCTGTTCCTTAAAACACTAGTGCTTAGGAAATCTATTGGAGGCAGAAGCCGTCAAGGGTAGCTTAGGGCTAGGGTTAGGGTTAGGGTGAGGGTTAGGGTTAGGGCTCGGTTTAGGGTATGGGTTAGGATTAGGGTACGCGTTAGTGTTAGGGTAGGGGTTAGGGTTAGGGTACGCGATAGGGTGAGGTTAGTTATTAAACCTATCCCACTCTCTAGATACCCCTTAGCACGTAAAGGAATATTATTTGGGGGTGCAGCCATGGAGAAGAGTTTAGACAATAGGAGAAGATAAGGAACACACCCATTATCAAGAAATCACAATATGATTCTCTTTTTAAACTGTTCCTTAAAACACTAGTGCTTAGGAAATCTATTGGAGGCAGAAGCAGTCAAGGGTAGCTTAGGGTTAGGGTTAGGGTTAGGGTGAGGGTTAGGGTACGGCTTAGGGTACGGGTTCGGTGAGGGGTTCGGGTAGCGCGTAGGGTATGGGTTAGGGTTAGGGTTAGGGTTAGTGTTAGGGTTAGGGCTCGGTTTAGGGTACGGGTTAGGATTAGGGTACGCGTTAGGGTTAGGGTAGGGGTTAGGGTTAGGGTACGCGTTAGGGTAAGGGTAGTTATTAAACCTCTCCCTCTCTATAGATACCCCTTAGCACGTAAAGGAATATTTTTTGGGGGTCCAGCCATGGAAAAGTATTTAGACACTAGGAGAAGATAAGGAACACACCCATTATCAAGAAATCACATTAGGATTCTCTTTTTAACCTGTTCCTTAAAACACTAGTGCTTAGGAAAATTTTGGAGGCAGAAGCAGTCAAGCGTAGCTTAGGGTTAGGGATAGGGTTAGGGGGAGGGTTAGGAAATGAGTCAGGGTACGGGTTCGGGGAGGGGTTCGGGTAGGGCGTAGGGTATGGGTTATGGTTAAGGTTAGGGCTAGTGTTAAGTTTAGGGCTCGGTTTAGGCTACGGGTTAGGATTAGGGTACGCGTTAGAGTTAGGGTAGGGGTTAGGGTTAGGGTACGCATTAGGGTGAGGGTAGTTATTAAACCTATCCCACTCTCTAGGTACCCCTTAGCATGTAAAGGAATATTATTTGGGGGTCCAGCCATGGAGAAGAGTTTAGACACTAGGAGAAGATAAGGAACACACCCATTATCAAGTAATCACAATATGATTCTCTTTTTAAACTGTTCCTTAAAACACTAGTGCTTAGGAAATCTATTGGAGGCAGAAGCAGTCAAGCGTAGCTTAGGGTTAGGGTTAGGGTTAGATTGAGGGTTAGGGTATGGCTTAGGGTACGGGTTCGGGGAGGGGTTCTGGTAGGGCGTATGGTATGGGTTAGGGTTAGGGTTAGGGTTAGTGTTAGGGTTAGGGCTCGGTTTAGGGTACGGGTTAGGATTAGGGTACGCGTTAGGGTTAGGGTAGGGGTTAGGGTTAGGGTACGCGTTACGGTGAGGGTAGTTATTAAACCTATCACACTCTCCAGATAACCCCTTAGCACGTAAAGGGATATTATTTGGGGGTCCAGCCGTGGAGAAGAGTTTAGACACTAGGAGAAGATAAGGAACACACCCATTATCAAGAAATCGCAATAGGATTCTCTTTTTAAACTGTTCCTTAAAACACTAGTGCTTAGGAAATCTATTGGAGGCAGAAGCAGTCAAGGGTAACTTAGGGTTAGGGTTAGGGTTAGGGTGAGGGTTAGGGTACGGCTTAGGGTACGGGTTCGGGGAGGGGTTCGGGTAGGGCGTAGGGTATGGTTTAGGGTTAGGGTTAGGGTTAGTGTTAGGGTTAGGGCTCGGTTTAGGGTACGGGTTAGGATTAGGGTACGCGTTAGGGTTAGGGTAGGGGTTAGGGTTAGGGTACAAGTTAGGGTGAGGGTAGTTATTAAACCTCTCCCTCTCTCTAGATACCCCTTAGCACGTAAAGGAATATTATTTGGGGGTCCAGCCATGGAGAAGAGTATAGACACTAGGAGAAGATAAGGAACACACCCATTATCAAGAAATCACATTAGGATTCTCTTTGTAACCTGTTCCTTAAAACACTAGTGCTTAGGAAATCTATTGGAGGCAGAAGCAGTCAAGGGTAGCTTAGGGTTAGGGATAGGGGTAGGGTGAGGGTTAGGGAATGGCTTAGGGTACGGGTTCGGGGAGGGTTTCGGGTAGGGCGTAGGATATGGGTTAGGGTTAGGGTTAGGGTTAGTGTTAGGGTTAGGGCTCGGTTTAGGGTATGGGTTAGGAGTAGGGTACGCGTTAGTGTTAGGGTAGGGGTTAGGGTTAGGGTACGCGATAGGGTGAGGTTAGTTATTAAACCTATCCCACTCTCTAGATACCCCTTAGCACGTAAAGGAATATTATTTGGGGGTCCAGCCATGGAGAAGAGTATAGACACTAGGAGAAGATAAGGAACACACCCATTATCAAGAAATCACATTAGGATTCTCTTTGTAACCTGTTCCTTAAAACACTAGTGCTTAGGAAATCTATTGGAGGCAGAAGCAGTCAAGGGTAGCTTAGGGTTCGGGTTAGGGTTAGGGTGAGGGTTAGGGTACGGCTTAGGGTACGGGTTCGGGGAGGGGTTCGGGTAGGGCGTAGGGTATGGGTTAGGGCTAGTGTTAGGGTTAGGGCTCGGTTTAGGCTACGGGTTAGGATTAGGGTACGCGTTAGCGTTAGGGTAGGGGTTAGGGTTAGGGTACGCATTAGTGTGAGGGTAGTTATTAAACCTATCCCACTCTCTAGATACCCCTTAGCATGTAAAGGAATATTATTTGGGGGTCCAGCCATGGAGAAGAGTTTAGACACGAGGAGAAGATAAGGAACACACCCATTATCAAGAAATCACATTAGGATTCTCTTTTTAACCTGTTCCTTAAAACACTAGTGCTTAGGAAATCTATTGGAGGCAGAAGCAGTCAAGGGTAGCTTAGGGTTCGGGTTAGGGTTAGGGTGAGGGTTAGGGTACGGCTTAGGGTACGGGTTCGGGGAGGGGTTCGTGTAGGGCGTAGGGTATGGGTTAGGGTTAGGGTTGGGGTTAGTGTTAGGGTTAGGGCTCGGTTTAGGGTACGGGTTAGGATTAGGGTACGCGTTAGTGTTAGGGTAGGGGTTAGGTTTAGGGTACGCGATAGGGTGAGGTTAGTTATTAAACCTATCCCACTCTCTAGATACCCCTTAGCACGTAAAGGAATATTATTTGGGGGTCCAGCCATGGAGAAGAGTTTAGACACTAGGAGAAGGTAAGGAACACACCCATTATCACGAAATCACATTAGGATTCTCTTTTTAACCTGTTCCTTAAAACACTAGTGCTTAGGAAATCTATTGGAGGCAAAAGCAGTCAAGGGTAGCTTAGGGTTAGGGTTAGGGTTAGGGTGAGGTTTAGGGTACGGGTTCGGGGAGGGGTTCGTGTAGGGCGTAGGGTATGGGTTAGGATTAAGGTTAGGGCTAGTGTTAGGGTTAGGGCTCGGTTTAGGCTACGGGTTAGGATTAGGGTACGCGTTAGAGTTAGGGTAGGGGTTAGGGTTAGCGTACGCATTAGGGTGAGGGTAGTTATTAAACCTATCCCACTCTCTAGATACCCCTTAGCACGTAAAGGAATATTATTTGGGGGTCCAGCCATGGAGAAGAGTTTAAACACTAGGAGAAGATAAGGAACACACCCATTATCACGAAATCACATTAGGATTCTCTTTTTAACCTGTTCCTTAAAACACTAGTGCTTAGGAAATCTATTGGAGGCAGAAGCCGTCAAGGGTAGCTTAGGGCTAGGGTTAGGGTTAGGGTGAGGGTTAGGGTTAGGGCTCGGTTTAGGGTATGGGTTAGGATTAGGGTACGCGTTAGTGTTAGGGTAGGGGTTAGGGTTAGGGTACGCGATAGGGTGAGGTTAGTTATTAAACCTATCCCACTCTCTAGATACCCCTTAGCACGTAAAGGAATATTATTTGGGGGTGCAGCCATGGAGAAGAGTTTAGACAATAGGAGAAGATAAGGAACACACCCATTATCAAGAAATCACAATATGATTCTCTTTTTAAACTGTTCCTTAAAACACTAGTGCTTAGGAAATCTATTGGAGGCAGAAGCAGTCAAGGGTAGCTTAGGGTTAGGGTTAGGGTTAGGGTGAGGGTTAGGGTACGGCTTAGGGTACGGGTTCGGTGAGGGGTTCGGGTAGCGCGTAGGGTATGGGTTAGGGTTAGGGTTAGGGTTAGTGTTAGGGTTAGGGCTCGGTTTAGGGTACGGGTTAGGATTAGGGTACGCGTTAGGGTTAGGGTAGGGGTTAGGGTTAGGGTACGCGTTAGGGTAAGGGTAGTTATTAAACCTCTCCCTCTCTATAGATACCCCTTAGCACGTAAAGGAATATTTTTTGGGGGTCCAGCCATGGAAAAGTATTTAGACACTAGGAGAAGATAAGGAACACACCCATTATCAAGAAATCACATTAGGATTCTCTTTTTAACCTGTTCCTTAAAACACTAGTGCTTAGGAAAATTTTGGAGGCAGAAGCAGTCAAGCGTAGCTTAGGGTTAGGGATAGGGTTAGGGGGAGGGTTAGGAAATGAGTCAGGGTACGGGTTCGGGGAGGGGTTCGGGTAGGGCGTAGGGTATGGGTTATGGTTAAGGTTAGGGCTAGTGTTAAGTTTAGGGCTCGGTTTAGGCTACGGGTTAGGATTAGGGTACGCGTTAGAGTTAGGGTAGGGGTTAGGGTTAGGGTACGCATTAGGGTGAGGGTAGTTATTAAACCTATCCCACTCTCTAGGTACCCCTTAGCATGTAAAGGAATATTATTTGGGGGTCCAGCCATGGAGAAGAGTTTAGACACTAGGAGAAGATAAGGAACACACCCATTATCAAGAAATCACATTACGATTCTCTTTTTAACCTATTCCTTAAAACACTAGTGCTTAGGAAATCTATTGGAGGCAGAAGCCATCAAGGGTAGCTTAGGGCTAGGGTTAGGGTTAGGGTGAGGGTTAGGGTACGGCTTAGGGTACGGGTTCGGGGAGGGGTTCGGGTAGGGCGTAGGGTTTGGGTTAGGGTTAGGTTTAGGGTTAGTGTTAGGGTTAGGTCTTGGTTTAGGGTACCGGTTAGGATTAGGGTACGCGTTAGTGTTAGGGTAGGGGTTAGGGTTAGGGTACGCGATAGGGTGAGGATAGTTATTAAACCTGTCCCACTCTCTAGATACCCCTTAGCACGTAAAGGAATATTATTTGGGGGTCCAGCCATGGAGAAGAGTTTAGACACTAGGAGAATATAAGGAACACACCCATTATCAAGAAATCCATTAGGATTCTCTTTTTAACCTGTTCCTTAAAACACTAGTGCTTAGGAAATCTATTGGAGGCAGAAGCAGTCAAGGGTAGCTTAGGGTTAGGGTTAGGGTTAGGGTGAGGGTTAGGGTACGGCTTAGGGTACGGGTTCGGGGAGGGCGTAGGGTATGGGTTAGGGTTAGTGTTAGGGTTAGTGTTAGGGTTAGGGCTCGGTTTAGGGTACGGGTTAGGATTAGGGTACGCGTTAGGGTTAGGGTAGGGGTTAGGGTTAGGGTACGTGTTAGGGTGAGGGTAGTTATTAAACCTCTCCCTCTCTCTAGATACCCCTTAGCACGTAAAGGAATATTATTTGGGGGTCCAGCCATGGAGAAGAGTATAGACACTAGGAGAAGATAAGGAACACACCCATTATCAAGAAATCACATTAGGATTCTCTTTGTAACCTGTTCCTTAAAACACTAGTGCTTAGGAAATCTATTGGAGGCAGAAGCAGTCAAGGGTAGCTTCGGGTTAGGGATAGGGTTAGGGTGAGGGTTAGGGAATGGCTTAGGGTACGGGTTCGGGGAGGGTTTCGGGTAGGGCGTAGGATATGGGTTAGGGTTAGGGTTAGTGTTAGGGTTAGGGCTCGGTTTAGGGTATGGGTTAGGATTAGGGTACGCGTTAGTGTTAGGGTAGGGGTTAGGGTTAGGGTACGCGATAGGGTGAGGTTAGTTATTAAACCTATCCCACTCTCTAGATTCCCCTTAGCACGTAAAGGAATATTATTTGGGGGTGCAGCCATGGAGAAGAGTTTAGACACTAGGAGAAGATAAGGAACACACCCATTATCAAGAAATCACAATATGATTCTCTTTTTAAACTGTTCCTTAAAACACTAGTGCTTAGGAAATCTATTGGAGGCAGAAGCAGTCAAGGGTAGCTTAGGGTTAGGGTTAGGGTTAGGGTGAGGGTTAGGGTACGGCTTAGGGTACGGGTTCGGGGAGGGGTTCGGGTAGCACGTAGGGTATCGGTTAGGGTTAGGGTTAGGGTTAGTGTTAGGGTTAGGGCTCGCTTTAGGGTACGGGTTAGGATTAGGGTACGCGTTAGGGTTAGGGTAGGGGTTAGGGTTAGGGTACGCGTTAGGGTAAGGGTATTTATTAAACCTCTCCCTCTCTCTAGATACCCCTTAGCACGTAAAGGAATATTATTTGGGGGTCCAGCCATGGAGAAGTATTTAGACACTAGGAGAAGATAAGGAACACACCCATTATCAAGAAATCACATTAGGATTCTCTTTTTAACCTGTTCCTTAAAACACTAGTGCTTAGGAAAATTTTGGAGGCAGAAGCAGTCAAGCGTAGCTTAGGGTTAGGGATAGGGTTAGGGGGAGGGTTAGGAAATGGCTTAGGGTACGGGTTCGGGGAGGGGTTCGGGTAGGGTGTAGGGTATGGGTTATGGTTAAGGTTAGGGCTAGTGTTAGGTTTAGGGCTCGGTTTAGGCTACGGGTTAGGATTAGGGTACGCGTTAGAGTTAGGGTAGGGGTTAGGGTTAGGGTACGCATTAGGGTGAGGGTAGTTATTAAACCTATCCCACTCTCTAGATACCCCTTAGCACGTAAAGGAATATTATTTGGGGGTCCAGCCATGGAGAAGAGTTTAGACACTAGGAGAAGATAAGGAACACACCCATTATCAAGAAATCACATTAAGATTCTCTTTTTAACCTGTTCCTTAAAACACTAGTGCTTAGGAAATCTATTGGAGGCAGAAGCCGTCAAGGGTAGCTTAGGGCTAGCGTTAGGGTTAGGGTGAGGGTTAGGGTACGGCTTAGGGAACGGGTTCGGGGAGGGGTTCGGGTAGGGCGTAGGGTATGGGTTAGGGTTAGGGTTAGGGCTAGTGTTAGGGTTAGGGCTCGGTTTAGGCTACGGGTTAGGATTAGGGTACGCGTTAGTGTTAGGGTAGGGGTTAGGGTTAGAGTACGCATTAGGGTGAGGGTAGTTATTAAACCTATCCCACTCTCTAGATACCCCTTAGCACGTAAAGGAATATTATTTGGGGGTCCAGCCATGGAGAACCGTTTATACACTAGGAGAAGATAAGGAACACTCCCATTATCACGAAATCACATTACGATTCTCTTTTTAACCTATTCCTTAAAACACTAGTGCTTAGGAAATCTATTGGAGGCAGAAGCCATCAAGGGTAGCTTAGGGCTAGGGTTAGGGTTAGGGTGAGGGTTAGGGTACGGCTTAGGGTATGGGTTCGGGGAGGGGTTCGGGTAGGGCGTAGGGTTTGGGTTAGGGTTAGGTTTAGGGTTAGTGTTAGGGATAGGGCTCGGTTTAGGGTACCGGTTAGGATTAGGGTACGCGTTAGTGTTAGGGTAGGGGTTAGGGTTAGGGTACGCGATAGGGTGAGGTTAGTTATTAAACCTGTCCCACTCTCTAGATACCCCTTAGCACGTAAAGGAATATTATTTGGGGGTCCAGCCATGGAGAAGAGTTTAGACACTAGGAGAAGATAAGGAACACACCCATTATCAAGAAATCATATTAGGATTCTCTTTTTAACCTATTCCTTAAAACACTAGTGCTTAGGAAATCTATTGGAGACAGAAGCAGTCAAGGGTAGCGTAGGGTTAGGGTTAGGGTTAGGGTGAGGTTTAGGGTACGGCTTAGGGTACGGGTTCGGGGAGGGGTTCGGGTAGGGCGTAGGGTATGGGTTAGGGTTAGGGCTAGTGTTAGGGTTAGGGCTCGGTTTAGGGTACGGGTTAGGATTAGGGTACGCCTTAGGCTTCGGGTAGGGGTTAGGGTTAGGGTACGCGTTAGGGTGAGGGTAGTTATTAAAACTATCCCACTCTCTAGATACCCCTTAGCACGTAAAGGAATATTATGTGGGGGTCCAGCCATGGAGAAGAGTTTAGACACGAGGAGAAGATAAGGAACACACCCATTATCAAGAAATCACATTAGGATTCTCTTTTTAACCTGTTCCTTAAAACACTAGTGCTTAGGAAATCTATTGGAGGCAAAAGCAGTCAAGGGTAGCTTAGGGTTAGGGTTAGGGTTAGGGTGAGGGTTAGGGTACGGCTTAGGGTACGGGTTCGGGGAGGGGTTCGGGTAGGGCGTAGGGTATGGGTTAGGGTTAGGGTTAGGGCTAGTGTTAGGGTTAGGGCTCGGTTTAGGCTACGGGTTAGGATTAGGGTACGCGTTAGGGTTAGGGTAGGGGTTAGGGTTAGGGTACGCATTAGGGTGAGGGTAGTTATTAAACCTATCCCACTCTCTAGATACCCCTTAGCACGTAAAGGAATATTATTTGGGGGTCCAGCCATGGAGAAGAGTTTAGACACGAAGAGAAAATAAGGAACACACCCATTATCAAGAAATCACATTAGGATTCTCTTTTTAACCTGTTCCTTAAAACACTAGTGCTTAGGAAATCTATTGGAGACAGAAGCAGTCAAGGGTAGCGTAGGGTTAGGGTTAGGGTTAGGGTGAGGGTTAGGGTACGGCTTAGGGTACGGGTTCGGGGAGGGGTTCGGGTAGGGCGTAGGGTATGGGTTAGGGTTAGGGCTAGTGTTAGGGTTAGGGCTCGGTTTAGGGTACTGGTTAGGATTAGGGTACGCCTTAGGCTTAGGGTAGGGGTTAGGGTTAGGGTTAGGGTTAGGGTTAGGGTTAGGGCTCGGTTTAGGGTACGGGTTAGGATTAGGGTATGCGTTAGTTTTAGGGTAGGGGTTAGGGTTAGGGTACGTGATAGGGTGAGGTTAGTTATTAAACCTATCCCACTCTCTAGATACTCCTTAGCACGTAAAGGAATATTATTTGGGGGTCCAGCCATGGGGAAGAGTTTAGACACTAGGAGAACGTAAGGAACACACCCATTATCACGAAATCACATTAGGATTCTCTTTTTAACCTGTTCCTTAAAACAATAGTGCTTAGGAAATCTATTGGAGGCAAAAGCAGTCAAGGGTAGCTTAGGGTTAGGGTTAGGGTTAGGGTGAGGGTTAGGGTACGGCTTAGGGTACGGGTTCGGGGAGGGGTTCGGGTAGGGCGTAGGGTATGGGTTAGGGTTAAGGTTAGGGCTAGTGTTAGGGTTAGGGCTCGGTTTAGGCTACGGGTTAGGATTAGGGTACGCGTTAGAGTTAGGGTAGGGGTTAGGGTTAGGGTACGCATTAGGGTGAGGGTAGTTATTAAACCTATCCCACTCTCTAGATACCCCTTAGCACGTAAAGGAGTATTATTTGGGGGTCCAGCCATGGAGAAGAGTTTAGACACTAGGAGAAAATAAGGAACACACCCATTATCACGAAATCACATTAGGATTCTCTTTTTAACCTGTTCCTTAAAACACTAGTGCTTAGGAAATCTATTAGAGGCAGAAGCCATCAAGGTTAGCTTAGGGCTAGGGTTAGGGTTAGGGTGAGGGTTAGGGTATGGCTTAGGGTACGGGTTCAGGGAGGGGTTTGGGTAGGGCGTACGGTATGGGTTAGGGTTAGGGTTAGGGTTAGTGTTAGGGTTAGGGCTCGGTTTAGGGTACGGGTTAGGATTAGGGTACGCGTTAGTGTTAGGGTAGGGGTTAGGGTTAGGGTACGCGTTAGGGTGAGGGTAGTTATTAAACCTCTCCCTCTCTCTAGATACCCCTTAGCACGTAAAGGAATATTATTTGGGGGTCCAGCCATGGAGAAGAGTATAGACACTAGGAGAAGATAAGGAACACACCCATTATCAAGAAATCACATTAGGATTCTCTTTGTAACCTGTTCCTTAAAACACTAGTGCTTAGGAAATCTATTGGAGGCAGAAGCAGTCAAGGGTAGCTTCGGGTTAGGGATAGGGTTAGGGTGAGGGTTAGGGAATGGCTTAGGGTACGGGTTGGGGGAGGGTTTCGGGTAGGGCGTAGGATATGGGTTAGGGTTAGGGTTAGTGTTAGGGTTAGGGCTCGGTTTAGGGTATGGGTTAGGATTAGGGTACGCGTTAGTGTTAGGGTAGGGGTTAGGGTTAGGGTACGCGATAGGGTGAGTTTAGTTATTAAACCTATCCCACTCTCTAGATTCCCCTTAGCACGTAATGGAATATTATTTGGGGGTGCAGCCATGGAGAAGAGTTTAGACACTAGGAGAAGATAAGGAACACACCCATTATCAAGAAATCACATTAAGATTCTCTTTTTAACCTGTTCCTTAAAACACTAGTGCTTAGGAAATCTATTGGAGGCAGAAGCAGTCAAGGGTAGCTTAGGGTTAGGGTTAGGGTTAGGCTGAGGGTTAGGGTACGGCTTAGGGTACGGGTTCGGGGAGGGGTTCGGGTAGCACGTAGGGTATGGGTTAGGGTTAGGGTTAGGGTTAGTGTTAGGGTTAGGGCTCGGTTTAGGGTACGGGTTAGGATTAGGGTACGCGTTAGGGTTAGGGTAGGGGTTAGGGTTAGGGTACGCGTTAGGGTAAGGGTATTTACTAAACCTCTCCCTCTCTCTAGATACCCCTTAGCACGTAAAGGAATATTATTTGGGGGTTCAGCCATGGAGAAGTATTTAGACACTAGGAGAAGATAAGGAACACACCCATTATCAAGAAATCACATTAGGATTCTCTTTTTAACCTGTTCCTTAAAACACTAGTGCTTAGGAAAATTTTGGAGGCAGAAGCAGTCAAGCGTAGCTTAGGGTTAGGGATAGGGTTAGGGGGAGGGTTAGGAAATGGCTTAGGGTACGGGTTCGGGGAGGGGTTCGGGTAGGGCGTAGGGTATGGGTTATGGTTAAGGTTAGGGCTAGTGTTAGGTTTAGGGCTCGGTTTAGGCTACGGGTTAGGATTAGGGTACGCGTTAGAGTTAGGGTAGGTGTTAGGGTTAGGGTACGTATTATGGTGAGGGTAGTTATTAAACCTATCCCACTCTCTAGATACCCCTTAGCACGTAAAGGAATATTATTTGGGGGTCCAGCCATGGAGAAGAGTTTAGACACTAGGAGAAGATAAGGAACACACCCATTATCAAGAAATCACATTAAGATTCTCTTTTTAACCTGTTCCTTAAAACACTAGTGCTTAGGAAATCTATTGGAGGCAGAAGCCGTCAAGGGTAGCTTAGGGCTAGCGTTAGGGTTAGGGTGAGGGTTAGGGTACGGCTTAGGGAACGGGTTCGGGGAGGGGTTCGGGTAGGGCGTAGGGTATGGGTTAGGGTTAGGGTTAGGGTTAGTGTTAGGGTTAGGGCTCGGTTTAGGGTACGGGTTAGGATTAGGGTACGCGTTAGTGTTAGGGTAGGGGTTAGGGTTAGGGTACGCGATAGGGTGAGGTTAGTTATTAAACCTATCCCACTCTCTAGATACCCCTTAGCACGTAAAGGAATATTATGTGGGGGTCCAGCCATGGAGAAGAGTTTAGACACGAGGAGAAGATAAGGAACACACCCATTATCAAGAAATCACATTAGGATTCTCTTTTTAACCTGTTCCTTAAAACACTAGTGCTTAGGAAATCTATTGGAGGCAAAAGCAGTCAAGGGTAGCTTAGGGTTAGGGTTAGGGTTAGGGTGAGGGTTAGGGTACGGCTTCGGGTACGGGTTCGGGGAGGGGTTCGGGTAGGGCGTAGGGTATGTGTTAGGGTTAGGGTTAGGGCTAGTGTTAGGGTTAGGGCTCGGTTTAGGCTACGGGTTAGGATTAGGGTACGCGTTAGTGTTAGGGTAGGGGTTAGGGTTAGAGTACGCATTAGGGTGAGGGTAGTTATTAAACCTATCCCACTCTCTAGATACCCCTTAGCACGTAAAGGAATATTATTTGGGGGTCCAGCCATGGAGAAGCGTTTATACACTAGGAGAAGATAAGGAACACTCCCATTATCACGAAATCACATTACGATTCTCTTTTTAACCTATTCCTTAAAACACTAGTGCTTAGGAAATCTATTGTAGGCAGAAGCCATCAAGGGTAGCTTAGGGCTAGGGTTAGGGTTAGGGTGAGGGTTAGGGTACGGCTTAGGGTATGGGTTCGGGGAGGGGTTCGGGTAGGGCGTAGGGTTTGGGTTAGGGTTAGGTTTAGGGTTAGTGTTAGGGTTAGGGCTCGGTTTAGGGTACCGGTTAGGATTAGGGTACGCGTTAGTGTTAGGGTAGGGGTTAGGGTTAGGGTACGCGATAGGGTGAGGTTAGTTATTAAACCTGTCCCACTCTCTAGATACCCCTTAGCACGTAAAGGAATATTATTTGGGGGTCCAGCCATGGAGAAGAGTTTAGACACTAGGAGAAGATAAGGAACACACCCATTATCAAGAAATCACATTAGGATTCTCTTTTTAACCTGTTCCTTAAAACACTAGTGCTTAGGAAATCTATTGGAGACAGAAGCAGTCAAGGGTAGCGTAGGGTTAGGGTTAGGGTTAGGGTGAGGGTTAGGGTACGGCTTAGGGTACGGGTTCGGGGAGGGGTTCGGGTAGGGCGTAGGGTATGGGTTAGGGTTAGGGCTAGTGTTAGGGTTAGGGCTCGGTTTAGGGTACGGGTTAGGATTAGGGTACGCCTTAGGCTTAGGGTAGGGGTTAGGGTTAGGGTACGCGTTAGGGTGAGGGTAGTTATTAAAACTATCCCACTCTCTAGATACCCCTTAGCACGTAAAGGAATATTATGTGGGGGTCCAGCCATGGAGAAGAGTTTAGACACGAGGAGAAGATAAGGAACACACCCATTATCAAGAAATCACATTAGGATTCTCTTTTAACCTGTTCCTTAAAACACTAGTGCTTAGGAAATCTATTGGAGGCAAAAGCAGTCAAGGGTAGCTTAGGGTTAGGGTTAGGGTTAGGGTGAGGGTTAGGGTACGGCTTAGGGTACGGGTTCGGGGAGGGGTTCGGGTAGGGCGTAGGGTATGGGTTAGGGTTAGGGTTAGGTCTAGTGTTAGGGTTAGGGCTCGGTTTAGGCTACGGGTTAGGATTAGGGTACGCGTTAGGGTTAGGGTAGGGGTTAGGGTTAGGGTACGCATTAGGGTGAGGGTAGTTATTAAACCTATCCCACTCTCTAGATACCCCTTAGCACGTAAAGGAATATTATTTGGGGGTCCAGCCATGGAGAAGCGTTTAGACACTAGGAGAAGATAAGGAACACACCCATTATCACGAAATCACATTACGATTCTCTTTTTAACCTATTCCTTAAAACACTAGTGCTTAGGAAATCTATTGGAGGCAGAAGCCATCAAGGGTAGCTTAGGCTAGGGTTAGGGTTAGGGTGAGGGTTAGGGTACGGCTTAGGGTACGGGTTCGGGGAGGGGTTCGGGTAGGGCTTAGGGTTTGGGTTAGGGTTAGGTTTAGGGTTAGTGTTAGGGTTAGGGCTCGGTTTAGGGTACCGGTTAGGATTAGGGTACGCGTTAGTGTTAGGGTAGGGGTTAGGGTTAGGGTACGCGATAGGGTGAGGATAGTTATTAAACCTGTCCCACTCTCTAGATACCCCTTAGCACGTAAAGGAATATTATTTGGGGGTCCAGCCATGGAGAAGAGTTTAGACACTAGGAGAAGATAAGGAACACACCCATTATCAAGAAATCACATTAGGATTCTCTTTTTAACCTGTTCCTTAAAACACTAGTGCTTAGGAAATCTATTGGAGACAGAAGCAGTCAAGGGTAGCGTAGGGTTAGGGTTAGGGTTAGGGTGAGGGTTAGGGTACGGCTTAGGGTACGGGTTCGGGGAGGGGTTCGGGTAGGGCGTAGGGTATGGGTTAGGGTTAGGGCTAGTGTTAGGGTTAGGGCTCGGTTTAGGGTACGGGTTAGGATTAGGGTACGCCTTAGGCTTAGGGTAGGGGTTAGGGTTAGGGTTAGGGTTAGGGTTAGGGTTAGGGCTCGGTTTAGGGTACGGGTTAGGATTAGGGTATGCGTTAGTTTTAGGGTAGGGGTTAGGGTTAGGGTACGTGATAGGGTGAGGTTAGTTATTAAACCTATCCCACTCTCTAGATACTCCTTAGCACGTAAAGGAATATTATTTGGGGGTCCAGCCATGGGGAAGAGTTTAGACACTAGGAGAAGGTAAGGAACACACCCATTATCACGAAATCAAATTAGGATTCTCTTTTTAACATGTTCCTTAAAACAATAGTGCTTAGGAAATCTATTGGAGGCAAAAGCAGTCAAGGGTAGCTTAGGGTTAGGGTTAGGGTTAGGGTGAGGGTTAGGGTACGGCTTAGGGTACGGGTTCGGGGAGGGGTTCGGGTAGGGCGTAGGGTATGGGTTAGGGTTAGGGTTAGGGTTAGTGTTAGGGTTAGGGCTCGGTTTAGGGTACGGGTTAGGATTAGGGTACGCGTTAGTGTTAGGGTAGGGGTTAGGGTTAGGGTACGCGATAGGGTGAGGTTAGTTATTAAACCTATCCCACTCTCTAGATACCCCTTAGCACGTAAAGGAATATTATTTGGGGGTCCAGCCATGGAGAAGAGTTTAGACACTAGGAGAAGATAAGGAACACACCCATTATCAAGAAATCACATTAGGATTCTCTTTTTAACCTGTTCCTTAAAACACTAGTGCTTAGGAAATCTATTGGAGACAGAAGCAGTCAAGGGTAGTGTAGTGTTAGGGTTAGGGTTAGGGTGAGGGTTAGGGTACGGCTTAGGGTACGTGTTCGGGGAGGGGTTCGGGTAGGGCGTAGGGTATGGGTTAGGGTTAGGGCTAGTGTTAGGGTTAGGGCTCGGTTTAGGGTACGCGTTAGGGTTAGGGTAGGGGTTAGGGTTAGGGTACGCGTTAGGGTGAGGGTAGTTATTAAACCTCTCCCTCTCTCTAGATACCCCTTAGCACGTAAAGGAATATTATTTGGGGGTCCAGCCATGGAGAAGAGTTTAGACACTAGGAGAAGATAAGGAACACACCCATTATCAAGAAATCACATTAGGATTCTCTTTGTAACCTGTTCCTTAAAACACTAGTGCTTAGGAAATCTATTGGAGGCAGAAGCAGTCAAGGGTAGCTTAGGGTTAGGGATAGGGTTAGGGTGAGGGTTAGGGAATGGCTTAGGTTACGGGTTCGGGGAGGGTTTCGGGTAGGGCGTAGGGTATGGGTTAGGGTTAGGGTTAGTGTTAGGGTTAGGGCTCGGTTTAGGGTACGGGTTAGGATTAGGGTACGCGTTAGTGTTAGGGTAGGGGTTAGGGTTAGGGTACGCGATAGGGTGAGGTTAGTTATTAAACCTATCCCACTCTCTAGATACCCCTTAGCACGTAAAGGAATATTATTTGGGGGTCCAGCCATGGAGAAGAGTTTAGACACTAGGAGAAGATAAGGAACACACCCATTATCAAGAAATCACATTAGGATTCTCTTTTTAACCTGTTCCTTAAAACACTAGTGCTTAGGAAATCTATTGGAGGCAGAAGCCGTCAAGGGTAGCTTAGGGCTAGGGTTAGGGTTAGGGTGAGGGTTAGGGTACGGCTTAGGGTACGGGTTCGGGGAGGGTTTTGGGTAGGGCGTAGGGTATGGTTTAGGGTTAGGATTAGGGCTAGTGTTAGGGTTAGGGCTCGGTTTAGGGTACGGGTTAGGATTAGGGTACGCGTTAGGGTTAGGGTAGGGGTTAGGGTTAGGGTACGCGTTAGGGTGAGGGTAGTTATTAAACCTATCCCACTCTCTAGATACCCCTTAGCACGTAAAGGAATATTATTTGGTGGTCCAGCCATGGAGAAGAGTTTAGACACGAGGAGAAGATAAGGAACACACCCATTATCAAGAAATCACATTAGTATTCTCTTTTTAACCTGTTCCTTAAAACACTAGTGCTTAGGATATCTATTGGAGGCAGAAGCAGTCAAGGGTATCGTAGGGTTAGGGTTAGGGTTAGGGTGAGGGTTAGGGTACGGCTTAGGGTACGGGTTCGGGGAGGGGTTCGGGTAGGGCGTAGGGTATGGGTTAGGGCTAATGTTAGGGTTAGGGCTCGGTTTAGGGTACGGGTTAGGATTAGGGTAAACGTTAGGGTTAGGGTAGGGGTTAGGGTTAGGGTACGCATTAGGGTGAGGGTAGTTATTAAACCTATCCCACTCTCTAGATACCCCTTAGCACGTAAAGGAATATTATTTGGGGGTCCAGCCATGGAGAAGAGTTTAGACACGAGGAGAAAATAAGGAACACACCCATTATCAAGAAATCACATTAGGATTCTCTTTTTAACCTGTTCCTTAAAACACTAGTGCTTAGGAAATCTATTGGAGGCAGAATCAGTCAAGGGTAGCTTAGAGTTAGGGATAGGGTTAGGGTGAGGGTTAGGGAATGGCTTAGGTTACGGGTTCGGGGAGGTTTTCGGGTAGGGCGTAGGGTATGGGTTAGGGTTAGGGTTAGGGTTAGTGTTAGGGTTAGGGCTCGGTTTAGGGTACGGGTTAGGATTAGGGTACGCGTTAGTGTTAGGGTAGGGGTTAGGGTTAGGGTACGCGATAGGGTGAGGTTAGTTATTAAACCTATCCCACTCTCTAGATACCCCTTAGCACGTAAAGGAATATTATTTGGGGGTCCAGCCATGGAGAAGAGTTTAGACACTAGGAGAAGATAAGGAACACACCCATTATCAAGAAATCACATTAGGATTCTCTTTTTAACCTGTTCCTTAAAACACTAGTGCTTAGGAAATCTATTGGAGGCAGAAGCAGTCAAGGGTAGCTTAGGGTTAGGGTTAGGTTTAGGGTGAGGGTTAGGGTACGGCTTAGGGTACGGGTTCGGGGAGGGGTTCGGGTAGGGCGTAGGGTATGGGTTAGGGTTAGGGTTAGGGCTAGTGTTAGGGTTAGGGCTCGGTTTAGGCTACGGGTTAGGATTAGGGTACGCGTTAGGGTTAGGTTAGGGGTTAGGGTTAGGGTATGCATTAGGGTGAGGTTAGTTATTAAACCTATCCCACTCTCTAGATACCCCTTAGCACGTAAAGGAATATTATTTGGGGGTCCAGCCATGGAGAAGAGTTTAGACACTAGGAGAAGATAAGGAACACAGCCATTATCACGAAATCACATTAGGATTCTCTTTTTAACCTGTTCCTTAAAACACTAGTGCTTAGGAAATCTATTGGAGGCAGAAGCCGTCAAGGATAGCTTAGGGCTAGGGTTAGGGTTAGGGTGAGGGTTAGGGTACGGCTTAGGGTACGGGTTCGGGGAGGGTTTCGGGTAGGGCGTAGGGTATGATTTAGGGTTAGGGTTAGGGCTAGTGTTAGGGTTAGGGCTCGGTTTAGGCTACGGGTTAGGATTAGGGTACGCGTTAGGGTTAGGGTAGGGGTTAGGGTTAGGGTACGCGTTAGGGTGAGGGTAGTTATTAAACCTATCCCACTCTCTAGATACCCCTTAGCACGTAAAGGAATATTATTTGGGGGTCCAGCCATGGAGAAGAGTTTAGACACGAGGAGAAGATAAGGAACACACCCATTATCAAGAAATCACATTAGGATTCTCTTTTTAACCTGTTCCTTAAAACACTAGTGCTTAGGAAATCTATTGGAGGCAGAAGCAGTCAAGGGTAGCGTAGGGTTAGGGTTAGGGTTAGGGTGAGGGTTAGGGTACGGCTTAGGGTACGGGTTCGGGGAGGGTTTCGGGTAGGGCGTAGGGTATGGGTTAGGGTTAGGGTTAGTGTTAGGGTTAGGGCTCGGTTTAGGGTACGGGTTAGGATTAGGATACGCGTTAGTGTTAGGGTAGGGGTTAGGGTTAGGGTACGCGATAGGGTGAGGTTAGTTATTAAACCTATCCCACTCTCTAGATACCCCTTAGCACGTAAAGGAATATTATTTGGGGGTCCAGCCATGGAGAAGAGTTTAGACACTAGGAGAAGATAAGGAACACACCCATTATCAAGAAATCACATTAGGATTCTCTTTTTAACCTGTTCCTTAAAACACTAGTGCTTAGGAAATCTATTGGAGGCAGAAGCAGTCAAGGGTAGCTTAGGGTTAGGGTTAGGGTTAGGGTGAGGGTTAGGGTACGGCTTAGGGTACGGGTTCGGGGAGGGGTTCGGGTAGGGCGTAGGGTATGGGTTAGGGTTAGGGTTAGGGCTAGTGTTAGGGTTAGGGCTCGGTTTAGGCTACGGGTTAGGATTAGGGTACGCGTTAGGGTTAGGGTAGGGGTTAGGGTTAGGGTACGCATTAGGGTGAGGGTAGTTATTAAACCTATCCCACTCTCTAGATACCCCTTAGCACGTAAAGGAATATTATTTGGGGGTCCAGCCATGGAGAAGAGTTTAGACACTAGGAGAAGATAAGGAACACACCCATTATCACGAAATCACATTAGGATTCTCTTTTTAACCTGTTCCTTAAAACACTAGTGCTTAGGAAATCTATTGGAGGCAGAAGCCGTCAAGGGTAGCTTAGGGCTAGGGTTAGGGTTAGGGTGAGGGTTAGGGTACGGCTTACGGTACGGGTTCGGGGAGGGTTTCGGGTAGGGCGTAGGGTATGGTTTAGGGTTAGGGTTAGGGCTAGTGTTAGGGTTAGGGCTCGGTTTAGGGTACGGGTTAGGATTAGGGTACGCGTTAGGGTTAGGGTAGGGGTTAGGGTTAGGGTACGCGTTAGGGTGAGGGTAGTTATTAAACCTATCCCACTCTCTAGATACCCCTTAGCACGTAAAGGAATATTATTTGGGGGTCCAGCCATGGAGAAGAGTTTAGACACGAGGAGAAGATAAGGAACACACCCATTATCAAGAAATCACATTAGGATTCTCTTTTTAACCTGTTCCTTAAAACACTAGTGCTTAGGAAATCTATTGGAGGCAGAAGCAGTCAAGGGTAGCGTAGGGTTAGGGTTAGGGTTAGGGTGAGGGTTAGGGTACGGCTTAGGGTACGGGTTCGGGGAGGGGTTCGGGTAGGGCGTAGGGTATGGGTTAGGGCTAGTGTTAGGGTTAGGGCTCGGTTTAGGGTACGGGTTAGGATTAGGGTACGCGTTAGGGATAGGGTAGGGGTTAGGGTTAGGGTACGCATTAGGGTGAGGGTAGTTATTAAACCTATCCCACTCTCTAGATACCCCTTAGCACGTAAAGGAATATTATTTGGGGGTCCAGCCATGGAGAAGAGTTTAGACACGAGGAGAAGATAAGGAACACACCCATTATCAAGAAATCACATTAGGATTCTCTTTTTAACCTGTTCCTTAAAACACTAGTGCTTAGGAAATCTATTGGAGGCAGAAGCAGTCAAGGGAAGCTTAGGGTTAGGGTTAGGGTTACGGTGAGGGTTAGGGTACGGCTTAGGTTACGGGTTCGGGGAGGGGTTCGGGTAGGGCGTAGGGTATGGGTTAGGGTTAGGGTTAGGGTTAGTGTTAGGGTTAGGGCTCGGTTTAGGGTACGGGTTAGGATTAGGGTACGCGTTAGGGTTAGGGTAGGGGTTAGGGTTACGGTACGCGTTAGGGTGAGGGTAGTTATTAAACCTCTCCCTCTCTCTAGATACCCCTTAGCACGTAAAGGAATATTATTTGGGGGTCCAGCCATGGAGAAGAGTTTAGACACTAGGAGAAGATAAGGAACACACCCATTATCAAGAAATCACATTAGGATTCTCTTTGTAACCTGTTCCTTAAAACACTAGTGCTTAGGAAATCTATTGGAGGCAGAAGCAGTCAAGGGTAGCTTAGGGTTAGGGTTAGGGTTAGGGTGAGGGTTAGGGTACGGCTTAGGGTACGGGTTCGGGGAGGGGTTCGGGTAGGGCGTAGGGTATGGGTTAGGGTTAGGGTTAGGGCTAGTGTTAGGGTTAGGGCTCGGTTTAGGCTACGGGTTAGGATTAGGGTACGCGTTCGGGTTAGGGTAGGGTTTAGGGTTAGGGTACGCATTAGGGTGAGGGTAGTTATTAAACCTATCCCACTCTCTAGATACCCCTTAGCACGTAAAGGAATATTATTTGGGGGTCCAGCCATGGAGAAGAGTTTAGACACTAGGAGAAGATAAGGAACACACCCATTATCACGAAATCACATTAGGATTCTCTTTTTAACCTGTTCCTTAAAACACTAGTGCTTAGGAAATCTATTGGAGGCAGAAGCCGTCAAGGGTAGCTTAGGGCTAGGGTTAGGGTTAGGGTGAGGGTTAGGGTACGGCTTAGGGTACGGGTTCGGGGAGGGTTTTGGGTAGGGCGTAGGGTATGGTTTAGGGTTAGGGTTAGGGCTAGTGTTAGGGTTAGGGCTCGGTTTAGGGTACGGTTTAGGATTAGGGTACGCGTTAGGGTTAGGGTAGGGGTTAGGGTTAGGGTACGCATTAGGGTGAGGGTAGTTATTAAACCTATCCCACTCTCTAGATACCCCTTAGCACGTAAAGGAATATTATTTGGGGGTCCAGCCATGGAGAAGAGTTTAGACACGAGGAGAAGATAAGGAACACACCCATTATCAAGAAATCACATTAGGATTCTCTTTTTAACCTGTTCCTTAAAACACTAGTGCTTAGGAAATCTATTGGAGGCAGAAGCAGTCAAGGGTAGCGTAGGGTTAGGGTTAGGGTTAGGGTGAGGTTTAGGGTACGGCTTAGGGTACGGGTTCGGGGAGGGGTTCGGGTAGGGCGTAGGGTATGGGTTAGGGCTAGTGTTAGGGTTAGGGCTCGGTTTAGGGTACGGGTTAGGATTAGGGTACACGTTAGGGTTAGGGTAGGGGTTAGGGTTAGGGTACGCATTAGGGTGAGGGTAGTTATTAAACCTATCCCACTCTCTAGATACCCCTTAGCACGTAAAGGAATATTATTTGGGGGTCCAGCCATGGAGAAGAGTTTAGACACGAGGAGAAGATAAGGAACACACCCATTATCAAGAAATCACATTAGGATTCTCTTTTTAACCTGTTCCTTAAAACACTAGTGCTTAGGAAATCTATTGGAGGCAGAAGCAGTCAAGGGTAGCTTAGAGTTAGGGTTAGGGTTAGGGTGAGGGTTAGGGTAAGGCTTAGGGTACGGTTTCGGGGAGGGGTTCGGGTAGGGCGTAGGGTATGGGTTAGGGTTAGGGTTAGGGTTAGTGTTAGGGTTAGGGCTCGGTTTAGGGTACGGGTTAGGATTAGGGTACGCGTTAGGGTTAGGGTAGGGATTAGGGTTAGGGTACGCGTTAGGGTGAGGGTAGTTATTAAACCTCACCCTCTCTCTAGATAACCCTTAGCACGTAAAGGAATAGTATTTGGGGGTCCAGCCATGGAGAAGGGTTTAGAAACTAGGAGAAGATAAGGAACACACCCATTATCACGAAATCACATTAGGATTCTCTTTTTAACCTGTTCCTTAAAACACTAGTGCTTAGGAAATCTATTGGAGGCAGAAGCAGTCAAGGGTAGCTTAGTGTTAGGGATAGGGTTAGGGTGAGGGTTAGGGAATGGCTTAGGTTACGGGTTCGGGGAGGGTTTCGGGTAGGGCGTAGGGTATGGGTTAGGGTTAGGGTTAGGGTTAGTGTTAGGGTTAGGGCTCGGTTTAGGGTATGGGTTAGGATTAGGGTACGCGTTAGTGTTAGGGTAGGGGTTAGGGTTAGGGTACGCGATAGGGTGAGGTTAGTTATTAAACCTATCCCACTCCCTAGATACCCCTTAGCACGTAAAGGAATATTATTTGGGGGTCCAGCCATGGAGAAGAGTTTAGACACGAGGAGAAGATAAGGAACACAGCCATTATCACGAAATCACATTAGGATTCTCTTTTTAACCTGTTCCTTAAAACACTAGTGCTTAGGAAATCTATTGGAGGCAGAAGCCGTCAAGGGTAGCTTAGGGCTAGGGTTAGGGTTAGGGTGAGGGTTAGGGTACGGCTTAGGGTACGGGTTCGGGGAGGGTTTTGGGTAGGGCGTAGGGTATGTTTTAGGGTTAGGATTAGGGCTAGTGTTAGGGTTAGGGCTCGGTTTAGGGTACTGGTTAGGATTAGGGTACGCGTTAGTGTTAGGGTAGGGGTTAGGGTTAGGGTACGCGTTAGGGTGAGGGTAGTTATTAAACCTATCCCACTCTCTAGATACCCCTTAGCACGTAAAGGAATATTATTTGGTGGTCCAGCCATGGAGAAGAGTTTAGACACGAGGAGAAGATAAGGAACACACCCATTATCAAGAAATCACATTAGTATTCTCTTTTTAACCTGTTCCTTAAAACACTAGTGCTTAGGAAATCTATTGGAGGCAGAAGCAGTCAAGGGTAGCGTAGGGTTAGGGTTAGGGTTAGGGTGAGGCTTAGGGTACGGCTTAGGGTACGGGTTCGGGGAGGGGTTCGGGTAGGGCGTAGGGTATGGGTTAGGGCTAATATTAGGGTTAGGGCTCGGTTTAGGGTACGGGTTAGGATTAGGGTAAACGTTAGGGTTAGGGTAGGGGTTAGGGTTAGGGTACGCATTAGGGTGAGGGTAGTTATTAAACCTATCCCACTCTCTAGATACCCCTTAGCACGTAAAGGAATATTATTTGGGGGTCCAGCCATGGAGAAGAGTTTAGACACGAGGAGAAGATAAGGAACACACCCATTATCACGAAATCACATTAGGATTCTCTTTTTAACCTGTTCCTTAAAACACTAGTGCTTAGGAAATCTATTGGAGGCAGAAGCCGTCAAGGGTAGCTTAGGGCTAGGGTTAGGGTTAGGGTGAGGGTTAGGGTACGGCTTAGGGTACGGGTTCGGGGAGGGTTTTGGGTAGGACGTAGGGTATGGTTTAGGGTTAGGATTAGGGCTAGTGTTAGGGTTAGGGCTCGGTTTAGGGTACGGGTTAGGATTAGGGTACGCGTTAGGGTTAGGGTAGGGGTTAGGGTTAGGGTACGCGTTAGGGTGAGGGTAGTTATTAAACCTATCCCACTCTCTAGATACCCCTTAGCACGTAAAGGAATATTATTTGGTGGTCCAGCCATGGAGAAGAGTTTAGACACGAGGAGAATATAAGGAACACACCCATTATCAAGAAATCACATTAGTATTCTCTTTTTAACCTGTTCCTTAAAACACTAGTGCTTAGGAAATCTATTGGAGGCAGAAGCAGTCAAGGGTAGCGTAGGGTTAGGGTTAGGGTTAGGGTGAGGGTTAGGGTACGGCTTAGGGTACGGGTTCGGGGAGGGGTTCGGGTAGGGCGTAGGGTATGGGTTAGGGCTAATGTTGGGGTTAGGGCTCGGTTTAGGGTACGGGTTAGGATTAGGGTAAACGTTAGGGTTAGAGTAGGGGTTAGGGTTAGGGTACGCATTAGGGTGAGGGTTGTTATTAAACCTATCCCACTCTCTAGATACCCCTTAGCACGTAAACGAATATTATTTGGGAGTCCAGCCATGGAGAAGAGTTTAGACACGAGGAGAAGATAAGGAACACACCCATTATCAAGAAATCACATTAGGATTCTCTTTTTAACCTGTTCCTTAAAACACTAGTGCTTAGGAAATCTATTGGAGGCAGAAGCGGTCAAGGGTAGCGTAGGGTTAGGGTTAGGGTTAGGGTGAGGGTTAGGGTACGGCTTAGGGTACGGGTTCGGGGAGGGTTTCGGGTAGGGCGTAGGGTATGGGTTAGGGTTAGGGTTAGTGTTAGGGTTAGGGCTCGGTTTAGGGTACGGGTTAGGATTAGGATACGCGTTAGTGTTAGGGTAGGGGTTAGGGTTAGGGTACGCGATAGGGTGAGGTTAGTTATTAAACCTATCCCACTCTCTAGATACCCCTTAGCACGTAAAGGAATATTATTTGGGGGTCCAGCCATGGAGAAGAGTTTAGACACTAGGAGAAGATAAGGAACACACCCATTATCAAGAAATCACATTAGGATTCTCTTTTTAACCTGTTCCTTAAAACACTAGTGCTTAGGAAATCTATTGGAGGCAGAAGCAGTCAAGGGTAGCTTAGGGTTAGGGTTAGGGTTAGGGTGAGGGTTAGGGTACGGCTTAGGGTACGGGTTCGGGGAGGGGTTCGGGTAGGGCGTAGGGTATGGGTTAGGGTTAGGGTTAGGGCTAGTGTTAGGGTTAGGGCTCGGTTTAGGCTACGGGTTAGGATTAGGGTACGCGTTAGGGTTAGGGTAGGGGTTAGGGTTAGGGTACGCATTAGGGTGAGGGTAGTTATTAAACCTATCCCACTCTCTAGATACCCCTTAGCACGTAAAGGAATATTATTTGGGGGTCCAGCCATGGAGAAGAGTTTAGACACTAGGAGAAGATAAGGAACACACCCATTATCACGAAATCACATTAGGATTCTCTTTTTAACCTGTTCCTTAAAACACTAGTGCTTAGGAAATCTATTGGAGGCAGAAGCCGTCAAGGGTAGCTTAGGGCTAGGGTTAGGGTTAGGGTGAGGGTTAGGGTACGGCTTACGGTACGGGTTCGGGGAGGGTTTCGGGTAGGGCGTAGGGTATGGTTTAGGGTTAGGGTTAGGGCTAGTGTTAGGGTTAGGGCTCGGTTTAGGGTACGGGTTAGGATTAGGGTACGCGTTAGGGTTAGGGTAGGGGTTAGGGTTAGGGTACGCGTTAGGGTGAGGGTAGTTATTAAACCTATCCCACTCTCTAGATACCCCTTAGCACGTAAAGGAATATTATTTGGGGGTCCAGCCATGGAGAAGAGTTTAGACACGAGGAGAAGATAAGGAACACACCCATTATCAAGAAATCACATTAGGATTCTCTTTTTAACCTGTTCCTTAAAACACTAGTGCTTAGGAAATCTATTGGAGGCAGAAGCAGTCAAGGGTAGCGTAGGGTTAGGGTTAGGGTTAGGGTGAGGGTTAGGGTACGGCTTAGGGTACGGGTTCGGGGAGGGGTTCGGGTAGGGCGTAGGGTATGGGTTAGGGCTACTGTTAGGGTTAGGGCTCGGTTTAGGGTACGGGTTAGGATTAGGGTACGCGTTAGGGATAGGGTAGGGGTTAGGGTTAGGGTACGCATTAGGGTGAGGGTAGTTATTAAACCTATCCCACTCTCTAGATACCCCTTAGCACGTAAAGGAATATTATTTGGGGGTCCAGCCATGGAGAAGAGTTTAGACACGAGGAGAAGATAAGGAACACACCCATTATCAAGAAATCACATTAGGATTCTCTTTTTAACCTGTTCCTTAAAACACTAGTGCTTAGGAAATCTATTGGAGGCAGAAGCAGTCAAGGGAAGCTTAGGGTTAGGGTTAGGGTTACGGTGAGGGTTAGGGTACGGCTTAGGTTACGGGTTCGGGGAGGGGTTCGGGTAGGGCGTAGGGTATGGGTTAGGGTTAGGGTTAGGGTTAGTGTTAGGGTTAGGGCTCGGTTTAGGGTACGGGTTAGGATTAGGGTACGCGTTAGGGTTAGGGTAGGGGTTAGGGTTACGGTACGCGTTAGGGTGAGGGTAGTTATTAAACCTCTCCCTCTCTCTAGATACCCCTTAGCACGTAAAGGAATATTATTTGGGGGTCCAGCCATGGAGAAGAGTTTAGACACTAGGAGAAGATAAGGAACACACCCATTATCAAGAAATCACATTAGGATTCTCTTTGTAACCTGTTCCTTAAAACACTAGTGCTTAGGAAATCTATTGGAGGCAGAAGCAGTCAAGGGTAGCTTAGGGTTAGGGTTAGGGTTAGGGTGAGGGTTAGGGTACGGCTTAGGGTACGGGTTCGGGGAGGGGTTCGGGTAGGGCGTAGGGTATGGGTTAGGGTTAGGGTTAGGGCTAGTGTTAGGGTTAGGGCTCGGTTTAGGCTACGGGTTAGGATTAGGGTACGCGTTCGGGTTAGGGTAGGGTTTAGGGTTAGGGTACGCATTAGGGTGAGGGTAGTTATTAAACCTATCCCACTCTCTAGATACCCCTTAGCACGTAAAGGAATATTATTTGGGGGTCCAGCCATGGAGAAGAGTTTAGACACTAGGAGAAGATAAGGAACACACCCATTATCACGAAATCACATTAGGATTCTCTTTTTAACCTGTTCCTTAAAACACTAGTGCTTAGGAAATCTATTGGAGGCAGAAGCCGTCAAGGGTAGCTTAGGGCTAGGGTTAGGGTTAGGGTGAGGGTTAGGGTACGGCTTAGGGTACGGGTTCGGGGAGGGTTTTGGGTAGGGCGTAGGGTATGGTTTAGGGTTAGGGTTAGGGCTAGTGTTAGGGTTAGGGCTCGGTTTAGGGTACGGTTTAGGATTAGGGTACGCGTTAGGGTTAGGGTAGGGGTTAGGGTTAGGGTACGCATTAGGGTGAGGGTAGTTATTAAACCTATCCCACTCTCTAGATACCCCTTAGCACGTAAAGGAATATTATTTGGGGGTCCAGCCATGGAGAAGAGTTTAGACACGAGGAGAAGATAAGGAACACACCCATTATCAAGAAATCACATTAGGATTCTCTTTTTAACCTGTTCCTTAAAACACTAGTGCTTAGGAAATCTATTGGAGGCAGAAGCAGTCAAGGGTAGCGTAGGGTTAGGGTTAGGGTTAGGGTGAGGGTTAGGGTACGGCTTAGGGTACGGGTTCGGGGAGGGTTTTGGGTAGGGCGTAGGGTATGTTTTAGGGTTAGGATTAGGGCTAGTGTTAGGGTTAGGGCTCGGTTTAGGGTACTGGTTAGGATTAGGGTACGCGTTAGTGTTAGGGTAGGGGTTAGGGTTAGGGTACGCGTTAGGGTGAGGGTAGTTATTAAACCTATCCCACTCTCTAGATACCCCTTAGCACGTAAAGGAATATTATTTGGTGGTCCAGCCATGGAGAAGAGTTTAGACACGAGGAGAAGATAAGGAACACACCCATTATCAAGAAATCACATTAGTATTCTCTTTTTAACCTGTTCCTTAAAACACTAGTGCTTAGGAAATCTATTGGAGGCAGAAGCAGTCAAGGGTAGCGTAGGGTTAGGGTTAGGGTTAGGGTGAGGCTTAGGGTACGGCTTAGGGTACGGGTTCGGGGAGGGGTTCGGGTAGGGCGTAGGGTATGGGTTAGGGCTAATATTAGGGTTAGGGCTCGGTTTAGGGTACGGGTTAGGATTAGGGTAAACGTTACTGTTAGGGTAGGGGTTAGGGTTAGGGTACGCATTAGGGTGAGGGTAGTTATTAAACCTATCCCACTCTCTAGATACCCCTTAGCACGTAAAGGAATATTATTTGGGGGTCCAGCCATGGAGAAGAGTTTAGACACGAGGAGAAGATAAGGAACACACCCATTATCACGAAATCACATTAGGATTCTCTTTTTAACCTGTTCCTTAAAACACTAGTGCTTAGGAAATCTATTGGAGGCAGAAGCCGTCAAGGGTAGCTTAGGGCTAGGGTTAGGGTTAGGGTGAGGGTTAGGGTACGGCTTAGGGTACGGGTTCGGGGAGGGTTTTGGGTAGGACGTAGGGTATGGTTTAGGGTTAGGATTAGGGCTAGTGTTAGGGTTAGGGCTCGGTTTAGGGTACGGGTTAGGATTAGGGTACGCGTTAGGGTTAGGGTAGGGGTTAGGGTTAGGGTACGCGTTAGGGTGAGGGTAGTTATTAAACCTATCCCACTCTCTAGATACCCCTTAGCACGTAAAGGAATATTATTTGGTGGTCCAGCCATGGAGAAGAGTTTAGACACGAGGAGAATATAAGGAACACACCCATTATCAAGAAATCACATTAGTATTCTCTTTTTAACCTGTTCCTTAAAACACTAGTGCTTAGGAAATCTATTGGAGGCAGAAGCAGTCAAGGGTAGCGTAGGGTTAGGGTTAGGGTTAGGGTGAGGGTTAGGGTACGGCTTAGGGTACGGGTTCGGGGAGGGGTTCGGGTAGGGCGTAGGGTATGGGTTAGGGCTAATGTTGGGGTTAGGGCTCGGTTTAGGGTACGGGTTAGGATTAGGGTAAACGTTAGGGTTAGAGTAGGGGTTAGGGTTAGGGTACGCATTAGGGTGAGGGTTGTTATTAAACCTATCCCACTCTCTAGATACCCCTTAGCACGTAAACGAATATTATTTGGGAGTCCAGCCATGGAGAAGAGTTTAGACACGAGGAGAAGATAAGGAACACACCCATTATCAAGAAATCACATTAGGATTCTCTTTTTAACCTGTTCCTTAAAACACTAGTGCTTAGGAAATCTATTGGAGGCAGAATCAGTCAAGGGTAGCTTAGAGTTAGGGATAGGGTTAGGGTGAGGGTTAGGGAATAGCTTAGGTTACGGGTTCGGGGAGGTTTTCGGGTAGGGCGTAGGGTATGGGTTAGGGTTAGGGTTAGGGTTAGTGTTAGGGTTAGGGCTCGGTTTAGGGTACGGGTCAGGATTAGGGTACGCGTTAGTGTTAGGGTAGGGTTAGGGTTAGGGTACGCGATAGGGTGAGGTTAGTTATTAAACCTATCCCACTCTCTAGATACCCCTTAGCACGTAAAGGAATATTATTTGGGGGTCCAGCCATGGAGAAGAGTTTAGACACTAGGAGAAGATAAGGAACACACCCATTATCAAGAAATCACATTAGGATTCTCTTTTTAACCTGTTCCTTAAAACACTAGTGCTTAGGAAATCTATTGGAGGCAGAAGCAGTCAAGGGTAGCTTAGGGTTAGGGTTAGGTTTAGGGTGAGGGTTAGGGTACGGCTTAGGGTACGGGTTCGGGGAGGGGTTCGGGTAGGGCGTAGGGTATGGGTTAGGGTTAGGGTTAGGGCTAGTGTTAGGGTTAGGGCTCGGTTTAGGCTACGGGTTAGGATTAGGGTACGCGTTAGAGTTAGGTTAGGGGTTAGGGTTAGGGTATGCATTAGGGTGAGGTTAGTTATTAAACCTATCCCACTCTCTAGATACCCCTTAGCACGTAAAGGAATATTATTTGGGGGTCCAGCCATGGAGAAGAGTTTAGACACTAGGAGAAGATAAGGAACACAGCCATTATCACGAAATCACATTAGGATTCTCTTTTTAACCTGTTCCTTAAAACACTAGTGCTTAGGAAATCTATTGGAGGCAGAAGCCGTCAAGGATAGCTTAGGGCTAGGGTTAGGGTTAGGGTGAGGGTTAGGATACGGCTTAGGGTACGGGTTCGGGGAGGGTTTCGGGTAGGGCGTAGGGTATGGTTTAGGGTTAGGGTTAGGGCTAGTGTTAGGGTTAGGGCTCGGTTTAGGCTACGGGTTAGGATTAGGGTACGCGTTAGGGTTAGGGTAGGGGTTAGGGTTAGGGTACGCGTTAGGGTGAGGGTAGTTATTAAACCTATCCCACTCTCTAGATACCCCTTAGCACGTAAAGGAATATTATTTGGGGGTCCAGCCATGGAGAAGAGTTTAGACACGAGGAGAAGATAAGGAACACACCCATTATCAAGAAATCACATTAGTATTCTCTTTTTAACCTGTTCCTTAAAACACTAGTGCTTAGGAAATCTATTGGAGGCAGAAGCAGTCAAGGGTAGCGTAGGGTTAGGGTTAGGGTTAGGGTGAGGGTTAGGGTACGGCTTAGGGTACGGGTTCGGGGAGGGGTTCGGGTAGGGCGTAGGGTATGGGTTAGGGCTAATGTTGGGGTTAGGGCTCGGTTTAGGGTACGGGTTAGGATTAGGGTAAACGTTAGGGTTAGAGTAGGGGTTAGGGTTAGGGTACGCATTAGGGTGAGGGTAGTTATTAAACCTATCCCACTCTCTAGATACCCCTTAGCACGTAAAGGAATATTATTTGGGAGTCCAGCCATGGAGAAGAGTTTAGACACGAGGAGAAGATAAGGAACACACCCATTATCAAGAAATCACATTAGGATTCTCTTTTTAACCTGTTCCTTAAAACACTAGTGCTTAGGAAATCTATTGGAGGCAGAATCAGTCAAGGGTAGCTTAGAGTTAGGGATAGGGTTAGGGTGAGGGTTAGGGAATAGCTTAGGTTACGGGTTCGGGGAGGTTTTCGGGTAGGGCGTAGGGTATGGGTTAGGGTTAGGGTTAGGGTTAGTGTTAGGGTTAGGGCTCGGTTTAGGGTACGGGTTAGGATTAGGGTACGCGTTAGTGTTAGGGTAGGGTTAGGGTTAGGGTACGCGATAGGGTGAGGTTAGTTATTAAACCTATCCCACTCTCTAGATACCCCTTAGCACGTAAAGGAATATTATTTGGGGGTCCAGCCATGGAGAAGAGTTTAGACACTAGGAGAAGATAAGGAACACACCCATTATCAAGAAATCACATTAGGATTCTCTTTTTAACCTGTTCCTTAAAACACTAGTGCTTAGGAAATCTATTGGAGGCAGAAGCAGTCAAGGGTAGCTTAGGGTTAGGGTTAGGTTTAGGGTGAGGGTTAGGGTACGGCTTAGGGTACGGGTTCGGGGAGGGGTTCGGGTAGGGCGTAGGGTATGGGTTAGGGTTAGGGTTAGGGCTAGTGTTAGGGTTAGGGCTCGGTTTAGGCTACGGGTTAGGATTAGGGTACGCGTTAGAGTTAGGTTAGGGGTTAGGGTTAGGGTATGCATTAGGGTGAGGTTAGTTATTAAACCTATCCCACTCTCTAGATACCCCTTAGCACGTAAAGGAATATTATTTGGGGGTCCAGCCATGGAGAAGAGTTTAGACACTAGGAGAAGATAAGGAACACAGCCATTATCACGAAATCACATTAGGATTCTCTTTTTAACCTGTTCCTTAAAACACTAGTGCTTAGGAAATCTATTGGAGGCAGAAGCCGTCAAGGATAGCTTAGGGCTAGGGTTAGGGTTAGGGTGAGGGTTAGGGTACGGCTTAGGGTACGGGTTCGGGGAGGGTTTCGGGTAGGGCGTAGGGTATGGTTTAGGGTTAGGGTTAGGGCTAGTGTTAGGGTTAGGGCTCGGTTTAGGCTACGGGTTAGGATTAGGGTACGCGTTAGGGTTAGGGTAGGGGTTAGGGTTAGGGTACGCGTTAGGGTGAGGGTAGTTATTAAACCTATCCCACTCTCTAGATACCCCTTAGCACGTAAAGGAATATTATTTGGGGGTCCAGCCATGGAGAAGAGTTTAGACACGAGGAGAAGATAAGGAACACACCCATTATCAAGAAATCACATTAGGATTCTCTTTTTAACCTGTTCCTTGAAACACTAGTGCTTAGGAATTCTATTGGAGGCAGAAGCAGTCAAGGGTAGCTTAGGGTTAGGGTTAGGGTTAGGGTGAGGGTTAGGGTACGGCTTAGGGTACGGGTTCGTTGAGGGGTTCGGGTAGGGCGTAGGGTATGGGTTAGGGTTAGGGTTAGGGCTAGTGTTAGGGTTAGGGCTCGGTTTAGGCTACGGGTTAGGATTAGGGTACGCGTTAAGGTTAGGGTAGGGGTTAGGGTTAGGGTACGCATTAGGGTGAGGGTAGTTATTAAACCTATCCCACTCTCTAGATACCCCTTAGCACGTAAAGGAATATTATTTGGGGGTCCAGCCATGGAGAAGAGTTTAGACACGAGGAGAAGATAAGGAACACACCCATTATCAAGAAATCACATTAGGATTCTCTTTTTAACCTGTTCCTAAAAACACTAGTGCTTAGGAAATCTATTGGAGGCAGAAGCAGTCAAGGGAAGCTTAGGGTTAGGGTTAGGGTTACGGTGAGGGTTAGGGTACGGCTTAGGTTACGGGTTCGGGGAGGGGTTCGGGTAGGGCGTAGGGTATGGGTTAGGGTTAGGGTTAGGGTTAGTGTTAGGGTTAGGGCTCGGTTTAGGGTACGGGTTAGGATTAGGGTACGCATTAGGGTTAGGGTAGGGGTTAGGGTTAGGGTACGCGTTAAGGTGAGGGTAGTTATTAAACCTATCCCACTCTCAAGATACCCCTTAGCACGTAAAGGAATATTATTTGGGGGTCCAGCCATGGAGAAGAGTTTAGACACGAGGAGAAGATACGGAACACACCCATTATCAAGAAATCACATTAGGATTCTCTTTGTAACCTGTTCCTTAAAACACTAGTGCTTAGGAAATCTATTGGATGCAGAAGCAGTCAAGGGTAGCTTAGGGTTAGGGTTAGGGTTAGGGTGAGGATTAGGGTACGACTTAGGGTCCGGGTTCGGGTAGGGCGTAGGGTATGGGTTAGGTTTAGGGTTAGGGTTAGTGTTACGGTTAGGGTTCGGTTTAGGGTACGGGTTAGGATTAGGGTACGCATTAGGGTTAGGGTAGGGGTTAGGGTTAGGGTACGCGTTAAGGTGAGGGTAGTTATTAAACCTATCCCACTCTCAAGATACCCCTTAGCACGTAAAGGAATATTATTTGGGGGTCCAGCCATGGAGAAGAGTTTAGACACGAGGAGAAGATACGGAACACACCCATTATCAAGAAATCACATTAGGATTCTCTTTGTAACCTGTTCCTTAAAACACTAGTGCTTAGGAAATCTATTGGAGGCAGAAGCAGTCAAGGGTAGCTTAGGGTTAGGGTTAGGGTTAGGGTGAGGGTTAGGGTACGGCTTAGGGTACGGGTTCGGGGAGGGGTTCGGGTAGGGCGTAGGGTATGGGTTAGGGCTAATGTTGGGGTTAGGGCTCGGTTTAGGGTACGGGTTAGGATTAGGGTAAACGTTAGGGTTAGAGTAGGGGTTAGGGTTAGGGTACGCATTAGGGTGAGGGTAGTTATTAAACCTATCCCACTCTCTAGATACCCCTTAGCACGTAAAGGAATATTATTTGGGAGTCCAGCCATGGAGAAGAGTTTAGACACGAGGAGAAGATAAGGAACACACCCATTATCAAGAAATCACATTAGGATTCTCTTTTTAACCTGTTCCTTAAAACACTAGTGCTTAGGAAATCTATTGGAGGCAGAATCAGTCAAGGGTAGCTTAGAGTTAGGGATAGGGTTAGGGTGAGGGTTAGGGAATAGCTTAGGTTACGGGTTCGGGGAGGTTTTCGGGTAGGGCGTAGGGTATGGGTTAGGGTTAGGGTTAGGGTTAGTGTTAGGGTTAGGGCTCGGTTTAGGGTACGGGTTAGGATTAGGGTACGCGTTAGTGTTAGGGTAGGGTTAGGGTTAGGGTACGCGATAGGGTGAGGTTAGTTATTAAACCTATCCCACTCTCTAGATACCCCTTAGCACGTAAAGGAATATTATTTGGGGGTCCAGCCATGGAGAAGAGTTTAGACACTAGGAGAAGATAAGGAACACACCCATTATCAAGAAATCACATTAGGATTCTCTTTTTAACCTGTTCCTTAAAACACTAGTGCTTAGGAAATCTATTGGAGGCAGAAGCAGTCAAGGGTAGCTTAGGGTTAGGGTTAGGTTTAGGGTGAGGGTTAGGGTACGGCTTAGGGTACGGGTTCGGGGAGGGGTTCGGGTAGGGCGTAGGGTATGGGTTAGGGTTAGGGTTAGGGCTAGTGTTAGGGTTAGGGCTCGGTTTAGGCTACGGGTTAGGATTAGGGTACGCGTTAGAGTTAGGTTAGGGGTTAGGGTTAGGGTATGCATTAGGGTGAGGTTAGTTATTAAACCTATCCCACTCTCTAGATACCCCTTAGCACGTAAAGGAATATTATTTGGGGGTCCAGCCATGGAGAAGAGTTTAGACACTAGGAGAAGATAAGGAACACAGCCATTATCACGAAATCACATTAGGATTCTCTTTTTAACCTGTTCCTTAAAACACTAGTGCTTAGGAAATCTATTGGAGGCAGAAGCCGTCAAGGATAGCTTAGGGCTAGGGTTAGGGTTAGGGTGAGGGTTAGGGTACGGCTTAGGGTACGGGTTCGGGGAGGGTTTCGGGTAGGGCGTAGGGTATGGTTTAGGGTTAGGGTTAGGGCTAGTGTTAGGGTTAGGGCTCGGTTTAGGCTACGGGTTAGGATTAGGGTACGCGTTAGGGTTAGGGTAGGGGTTAGGGTTAGGGTACGCGTTAGGGTGAGGGTAGTTATTAAACCTATCCCACTCTCTAGATACCCCTTAGCACGTAAAGGAATATTATTTGGGGGTCCAGCCATGGAGAAGAGTTTAGACACGAGGAGAAGATAAGGAACACACCCATTATCAAGAAATCACATTAGGATTCACTTTTTAACCTGTTCCTTGAAACACTAGTGCTTAGGAATTCTATTGGAGGCAGAAGCAGTCAAGGGTAGCTTAGGGTTAGGGTTAGGGTTAGGGTGAGGGTTAGGGTACGGCTTAGGGTACGGGTTCGGGGAGGGGTTCGGGTAGGGCGTAGGGTATGGGTTAGGGTTAGGGTTAGGGCTAGTGTTAGGGTTAGGGCTCGGTTTAGGCTACGGGTTAGGATTAGGGTACGCGTTAAGGTTAGGGTAGGGGTTAGGGTTAGGGTACGCATTAGGGTGAGGGTAGTTATTAAACCTATCCCACTCTCTAGATACCCCTTAGCACGTAAAGGAATATTATTTGGGGGTCCAGCCATGGAGAAGAGTTTAGACACGAGGAGAAGATAAGGAACACACCCATTATCAAGAAATCACATTAGGATTCTCTTTTTAACCTGTTCCTAAAAACACTAGTGCTTAGGAAATCTATTGGAGGCAGAAGCAGTCAAGGGAAGCTTAGGGTTAGGGTTAGGGTTACGGTGAGGGTTAGGGTACGGCTTAGGTTACGGGTTCGGGGAGGGGTTCGGGTAGGGCGTAGGGTATGGGTTAGGGTTAGGGTTAGGGTTAGTGTTAGGGTTAGGGCTCGGTTTAGGGTACGGGTTAGGATTAGGGTACGCATTAGGGTTAGGGTAGGGGTTAGGGTTAGGGTACGCGTTAAGGTGAGGGTAGTTATTAAACCTATCCCACTCTCAAGATACCCCTTCGCACGTAAAGGAATATTATTTGGGGGTCCAGCCATGGAGAAGAGTTTAGACACGAGGAGAAGATACGGAACACACCCATTATCAAGAAATCACATTAGGATTCTCTTTGTAACCTGTTCCTTAAAACACTAGTGCTTAGGAAATCTATTGGATGCAGAAGCAGTCAAGGGTAGCTTAGGGTTAGGGTTAGGGTTAGGGTGAGGATTAGGGTACGACTTAGGGTCCGGGTTCGGGTAGGGCGTAGGGTATGGGTTAGGTTTAGGGTTAGGGTTAGTGTTAGGGTTAGGGTTCGGTTTAGGGTACGGGTTAGGATTAGGGTACGCATTAGGGTTAGGGTAGGGGTTAGGGTTAGGGTACGCGTTAAGGTGAGGGTAGTTATTAAACCTATCCCACTCTCAAGATACCCCTTAGCACGTAAAGGAATATTATTTGGGGGTCCAGCCATGGAGAAGAGTTTAGACACGAGGAGAAGATACGGAACACACCCATTATCAAGAAATCACATTAGGATTCTCTTTGTAACCTGTTCCTTAAAACACTAGTGCTTAGGAAATCTATTGGAGGCAGAAGCAGTCAAGGGTAGCTTAGGGTTAGGGTTAGGGTTAGGGTGAGGGTTAGGGTACGGCTTAGGGTACGGGTTCGGGGAGGGGTTCGGGTAGGGCGTAGGGTATGGGTTAGGGTTAGGGTTAGGGCTAGTGTTAGGGTTAGGGCTCGGTTTAGGCTACGGGTTAGGATTAGGGTACGCGTTCGGGTTAGGGTAGGGGTTAGGGTTAGGGTACGCATTAGGGTGAGGGTAGTTATTAAACCTATCCCACTCTCTAGATACCCCTTAGCACGTAAAGGAATATTATTTGGGGGTCCAGCCATGGAGAAGAGTTTAGACACTAGGAGAAGATAAGGAACACACCCATTATCACGAAATCACATTAGGATTCTCTTTTTAACCTGTTCCTTAAAACACTAGTGCTTAGGAAATCTATTGGCAGAAGCCGTCAAGGGTAGCTTAGGGCTAGGGTTAGGGTTAGGGTGAGGGTTAGGGTACGGCTTAGGGTACGGGTTCGGGGAGGGTTTTGGGTAGGGCGTAGGGTATGGTTTAGGGTTAGGATTAGGGCTAGTGTTAGGGTTAGGGCTCGGTTTAGGGTACGGTTTAGGATTAGGGTACGCGTTAGGGTTAGGGTAGGGGTTAGGGTTAGGGTACGCGTTAGGGTGAGGGTAGTTATTAAACCTATCCCACTCTCTAGATACCCCTTAGCACGTAAAGGAATATTATTCGGGGGTCCAGCCATGGAGAAGAGTTTAGACACGAGGAGAAGATAAGGAACACACCCATTATCAAGAAATCACATTAGGATTCTCTTTTTAACCTGTTCCTTAAAACACTAGTGCTTAGGAAATCTATTGGAGGCAGAAGCAGTCAAGGGTAGCGTAGGGTTAGGGTTAGGGTTAGGGTGAGGGTTAGGGTACGGCTTAGGGTACGGGTTCGGGGAGGGGTTCGGGTAGGGCGTAGGGTATGGGTTAGGGCTAGTGTTAGGGTTAGGGCTCGGTTTAGGGTACGGGTTAGGATTAGGGTACACGTTAGGGTTAGGGTAGGGGTTAGGGTTAGGGTACGCATTAGGGTGAGGGTAGTTATTAAACCTATCCCACTCTCTAGATACCCCTTAGCACGTAAAGGAATATTATTTGGGGGTCCAGCCATGGAGAAGAGTTTAGACACGAGGAGAAGATAAGGAACACACCCATTATCAAGAAATCACATTAGGATTCTCTTTTTAACCTGTTCCTTAAAACACTAGTGCTTAGGAAATCTATTGGAGGCAGAAGCAGTCAAGGGTAGCTTAGAGTTAGGGTTAGGGTTAGGGTGAGGGTTAGGGTAAGGCTTAGGGTACGGTTTCGGGGAGGGGTTCGGGTAGGGCGTAGGGTATGGGTTAGGGTTAGGGTTAGGGTTAGCGTTAGGGTTAGGGCTCGGTTTAAGGTACGGGTTAGGATTAGGGTACGCGTTAGGGTTAGGGTAGGGATTAGGGTTAGGGTACGCGTTAGGGTGAGGGTAGTTATTAAACCTCACCCTCTCTCTAGATAACCCTTAGCACGTAAAGGAATAGTATTTGGGGGTCCAGCCATGGAGAAGGTTTAGAAACTAGGAGAAGTTAAGGAACACACCCATTACCACGAAATCACATTAGGATTCTCTTTTTAACCTGTTCCTTAAAACACTAGTGCTTAGGAAATCTATTGGAGGCAGAAGCAGTCAAGGGTAGCTTAGGGTTCGGGTTAGGGTTAGGGTGAGGGTTAGGGTATGGCTTAGTGTACGGGTTCGGGGAGGGGTTCGGGTAGGGCGTAGGGTATGGGTTAGGGTTAGTGTTAGGGTTAGGACTCGGTTTAGGATATGGGTTAGGATTAGGGTACGCGTTAGGGTTAGGGTAGGGTTTGGGTTAGGGTACGCGTTAGGGTGAGGGTAGTTATTAAACCTATCACACTCTCTAGATACCCCTTAGCACGTAAAGGAATATTATTTGGGGGTCCAGCCATGGAGAAGAGTTTAGACACTAGGAGAAGATAAGGAACACACCCATTATCAAGAAATCACATTAGGATTCTCTTTTTAACCTGTTCCGTAAAACACTAGTGCTTAGGAAATCTATTGGAGGCAGAAGCAGTCAAGGGTAGCGTAGGGTTAGGGTTAGGGTTAGGGTGAGGGTTAGGTTACGGGTTAGGGTACGGGTTCGGGGAGGGGTTCGGGTAGGGCGTAGGGTATGGGTTAGGGTTAGGGTTAGGGCTAGTGTTAGGGTTAGGGCTCGGTTTATGCTACGGGTTAGGATTAGGGTACGCGTTAGGGTTAGGGTAGGGTTTGGGTTAGGGTACGCGTTAGGGTGAGGGTAGTTATTAAACCTATCCCACTCTCTAGATACCCCTTAGCACGTAAAGGAATATTATTTGGGGGTCCATCCATGGAGAAGAGTTTAGACACGAGGAGAAGATAAGGAACACACCCATTATCAAGAAATCACATTAGGATTCTCTTTTTAACCTGTTCCTTAAAACACTAGTGCTTAGGAAATCTATTGGAGGCAGAAGCAGTCAAGGGTAGCTTAGGGTTAGGGTTAGGGTTACGATGAGGGTTAGGGAACGGCTTAGGGTACGGGTTCGGGGAGGGGTTCGGGTAGGGCGTAGGGTATGGGTTAGGGTTAGGGTTAGGGTTAGTGTTAGGGTTAGGGCTCGGTTTAGGGTACGGGTTAGGATTAGGGTACGCGTTAGGGTTAGGGTAGGGGTTAGGGTTAGGGTACGCGTTAGGGTGAGGGTAGTTATTAAACCTATCCCACTCTCTAGATACCCCTTAGCACGTAAAGGAATATTATTTGGGGGTCCAGCCATGGAGAAGAGTTTAGACACGAGGAGAAGATAAGGAACACACCCATTATCAAGAAATCACATTAGGATTCTCTTTTTAACCTGTTCCTTAAAACACTAGTGCTTAGGAAATCTATTGGAGGCAGAAGCAGTCAAGGGTAGCGTACGGTTAGGGTTAGGGTTAGGGTGAGGTTTAGGGTACGGCTTAGGGTACGGGTTCGGGGAGGGTTTCGGGTAGGGCGTAGGGTATGGTTTAGGGTTAGGGTTAGGGCTAGTGTTAGGGTTAGGGCTCGGTTTAGGCTACGGGTTAGGATTAGGGTACGGGTAGGGGTTAGGGTTAGGGTACGCATTAGGGTGAGGGTAGTTATTAAACCTATCCCACTCTCTAGATACCCCTTAGCACGTAAAGGAATATTATTTGGGGGTCCAGCCATGGAGAAGAGTTTAGACACGAGGAGAAGATAAGGAACACACCCATTATCAAGAAATCACATTAGGATTCTCTTTTTAACCTGTTCCTTAAAACACTAGTGCTTAGGAAATCTATTGGAGGCAGAATCAGTCAAGGGTAGCTTAGAGTTAGGGATAGGGTTAGGGTGAGGGTTAGGGAATAGCTTAGGTTACGGGTTCGGGGAGGTTTTCGGGTAGGGCGTAGGGTATGGGTTAGGGTTAGGGTTAGGGTTAGTGTTAGGGTTAGGGCTCGGTTTAGGGTACGGGTTAGGATTAGGGTACGCGTTAGTGTTAGGGTAGGGTTAGGGTTAGGGTACGGGATAGGGTGAGGTTAGTTATTAAACCTATCCCACTCTCTAGATACCCTTAGCACGTAAAGGAATATTATTTGGGGGTCCAGCCATGGAGAAGAGTTTAGACACTAGGAGAAGATAAGGAACACACCCATTATCAAGAAATCACATTAGGATTCTCTTTTTAACCTGTTCCTTAAAACACTAGTGCTTAGGAAATCTATTGGAGGCAGAAGCAGTCAAGGGTAGCTTAGGGTTAGGGTTAGGTTTAGGGTGAGGGTTAGGGTACGGCTTAGGGTACGGGTTCGGGGAGGGGTTCGGGTAGGGCGTAGGGTATGGGTTAGGGTTAGGGTTAGGGCTAGTGTTAGGGTTAGGGCTCGGTTTAGGCTACGGTTTAGGATTAGGGTACGCGTTAGGGTTAGGTTAGGGGTTAGGGTTAGGGTATGCATTAGGGTGAGGTTAGTTATTAAACCTATCCCACTCTCTAGATACCCCTTAGCACGTAAAGGAATATTATTTGGGGGTCCAGCCATGGAGAAGAGTTTAGACACTAGGAGAAGATAAGGAACACACCCATTATCAAGAAATCACATTAGGATTCTCTTTTTAACCTGTTCCTTAAAACACTAGTGCTTAGGAAATCTATTGGAGGCAGAAGCCGTCAAGGATAGCTTAGGGCTAGGGTTAGGGTTAGGGTGAGGGTTAGGGTACGGCTTAGGGTACGGGTTCGGGGAGGGTTTCGGGTAGGGCGTAGGGTATGGTTTAGGGTTAGGGTTAGGGCTAGTATTAGGGTTAGGGCTCGGTTTAGGCTACGGGTTAGGATTAGGGTACGCGTTAGGGTTAGGGTAGGGGTTAGGGTTAGGGTACGCGTTAGGGTGAGGGTAGTTATTAAACCTATCCCACTCTCTAGATACCCCTTAGCACGTAAAGGAATATTATTTGGGGGTCCAGCCATGGAGAAGAGTTTAGACACGAGGAGAAGATAAGGAACACACCCATTATCAAGAAATCACATTAGGATTCTCTTTTTAACCTGTTCCTTGAAACACTAGTGCTTAGGAAATCTATTGGAGGCAGAAGCATTCAAGGGTAGCTTAGGGTTAGGGTTAGGGTTAGGGTGAGGGTTAGGGTACGGCTTAGGGTACGGGTTCGGGGAGGGGTTCGGGTAGGGCGTAGGGTATGGGTTAGGGTTAGGGTTAGGGCTAGTGTTAGGGTTAGGGCTCGGTTTAGGCTACGGGTTAGGATTAGGGAACGCGTTAGGGTTAGGGTAGGGGTTAGGGTTAGGGTACGCATTAGGGTGAGGGTAGTTATTAAACCTATCCCACTCTCTAGATACCCCTTAGCACGTAAAGGAATATTATTTGGGGGTCCAGCCATGGAGAAGAGTTTAGACACGAGGAGAAGATAAGGAACACACCCATTATCAAGAAATCACATTAGGATTCTCTTTTTAACCTGTTCCTAAAAACACTAGTGCTTAGGAAATCTATTGGAGGCAGAAGCAGTCAAGGGAAGCTTAGGGTTAGGGTTAGGGTTACGGTGAGGGTTAGGGTACGGCTTAGGTTACGGGTTCGGGGAGGGGTTCGGGTAGGGCGTAGGGTATGGGTTAGGGTTAGGGTTAGGGTTAGTGTTAGGGTTAGGGCTCGGTTTAGGGTACGGGTTAGGATTAGGGTACGCGTTAGGGTTAGGGTAGGGGTTAGGGTTAGGGTACGCGTTAGGGTGAGGGTAGTTATTAAACCTCTCCCTCTCTCTAGATACCAATTAGCACGTAAAGGAATATTATTTGGGGGTCCAGCCATGGAGAAGAGTTTAGACACTAGGAGAAGATAAGGAACACACCCATTATCAAGAAATCACATTAGGATTCTCTTTGTAACCTGTTCCTTAAAACACTAGTGCTTAGGAAATCTATTGGAGGCAGAAGCAGTCAAGGGTAGCTTAGGGTTAGGGTTAGGGTTAGGGTGAGGGTTAGGGTACGGCTTAGGGTACGGGTTCGGGGAGGGGTTCGGGTAGGGCGTAGGGTATGGGTTAGGGCTAGTGTTAGGGTTAGGGCTCGGTTTAGGGTACGGGTTAGGATTAGGGTACGCGTTAGGGTTAGGGTAGGGGTTAGGGTTATGGTACGCGTTAGGGTGAGGGTAGTTATTAAACCTATCCCACTCTCTAGATACCCCTTAGCACGTAAAGGAATATTATTTGGGGGTCCAGCCATGGAGAAGAGTTTAGACACGAGGAGAAGATAAGGAACACACCCATTATCAAAAAATCACATTAGGATTCTCTTTGTAACCTGTTCCTTAAAACACTAGTGCTTAGGAAATCTATTGGAGGTAGAAGCAGTCAAGGGTAGCTTAGGGTTAGGGTTAGGGTTAGGGTGAGGGTTAGGGTACGGCTTAGGGTACGGGTTCGGGGAGGGGTTCGGGTAGGGCGTAGGGTATGGGTTAGGGTTAGGTTTAGGGCTAGTGTTAGGGTTAGGGCTCGGTTTAGGCTACGGGTTAGGATTAGGGTACGCGTTCGGGTTAGGGTAGGGGTTAGGGTTAGGGTACGCATTAGGGTGAGGGTAGTTATTAAACCTATCCCACTCTCTAGATATCCCTTAGCACGTAAAGTAATATTATTTGGGGGTCCAGCCATGGAGAAGAGTTTAGACACTAGGAGAAGATAAGGAACACACCCATTATCACGAAATCACATTAGGATTCTCTTTTTAACCTGTTCCTTAAAACACTAGTGCTTAGGAAATCTATTGGAGGCAGAAGCCGTCAAGGGTAGCTTAGGGCTAGGGTTAGGGTTAGGGTGAGGGTTAGGGTACGGCTTAGGGTACGGGTTCGGGGAGGGTTTTGGGTAGGGCGTAGGGTATGGTTTAGGGTTAGGATTAGGGCTAGTGTTAGGGTTAGGGCTCGGTTTAGGGTACGGTTTAGGATTAGGGTACGCGTTAGGGTTAGGGTAGGGGTTAGGGTTAGGGTACGCGTTAGGGTGAGGGTAGTTATTAAACCTATCCCACTCTCTAGATACCCCTTAGCACGTAAAGGAATATTATTTGGGGGTCCAGCCATGGAGAAGAGTTTAGACACGAGGAGAAGATAAGGAACACACCCATTATCAAGAAATCACATTAGGATTCTCTTTTTAACCTGTTCCTTAAAACACTAGTGCTTACGAAATCTATTGGAGGCAGAAGCAGTCAAGGGTAGCGTAGGGTTAGGGTTAGGATTAGGGTGAGGGTTAGGGTACGGCTTAGGGTACGGGTTCGGGGAGGGGTTCGGGTAGGGCGTAGGGTATGGGTTAGGGCTAGTGTTAGGGTTAGGGCTCGGTTTAGGGTACGGGTTAGGATTAGGGTACACGTTAGGGTTAGGGTAGGGGTTAGGGTTAGGGTATGCATTAGGGTGAGGGTAGTTATTAAACCTATCCCACTCTCTAGATACCCCTTAGCACGTAAAGGAATATTATTTGGGGGTCCAGCCATGGAGAAGAGTTTAGACACGAGGAGAAGATAAGGAACACACCCATTATCAAGAAATCACATTAGGATTCTCTTTTTAACCTGTTCCTTAAAACACTAGTGCTTAGGAAATCTATTGGAGGCAGAAGCAGTCAAGGGTAGCTTAGAGTTAGGGTTAGGGTTAGGGTGAGGGTTAGGGTAAGGCTTAGGGTACGGTTTCGGGGAGGGGTTCGGGTAGGGCGTAGGGTATGGGTTAGGGTTAGGGTTAGGATTAGTGTTAGGGTTAGGGCTCGGTTTAGGGTACGGGTTAGGATTAGGGTACGCGTTAGGGTTAGGGTAGGGATTAGGGTTAGGGTACGCGTTAGGGTGAGGGTAGTTATTAAACCTCACCCTCTCTCTAGATAACCCTTAGCACGTAAAGGAATAGTATTTGGGGGTCCAGCCATGGAGAAGGGTTTAGAAACTAGGAGAAGATAAGGAACACACCCATTATCACGAAAGCACATTAGGATTCTCTTTTTAACCTGTTCCTTAAAACACTAGTGCTTAGGAAATCTATTGGAGGCAGAAGCAGTCAAGGGTAGCTTAGGGTTCGGGTTAGGGTTAGGGTGAGGGTTAGGGTACGGCTTAGGGTACGGGTTCGGGGAGGGGTTCGGGTAGGGCGTAGGGTATGGGTTAGGGTTAGTGTTAGGGTTAGGGCTCGGTTTAGGATATGGGTTAGGATTAGGGTACGCGTTAGGGTTAGTGTAGGGGTTAGGGTTAGGTTACGCCTTAGGGTGAGGGTAGTTATTAAACCTATCACACTCTCTAGATACCCCTTAGCACGTAAAGGAATATTATTTGGGGGTCCAGCCATGGAGAAGAGTTTAGATACTAGGAGAAGATAAGGAACACCCCCATTATCAAGAAATCACATTAGGATTCTCTTTTTAACCTGTTCCTTAAAACACTAGTGCTTAGGAAATCTATTGGAGGCAGAAGCAGTCAAGGGTAGCTTAGGGCTAGGGTTAGGGTTACGGTGAGGGTTAGGGTACGGCTTAGGTTACGGGTTCGGGGAGGGGTTCGTGTAGGGCGTAGGGTATGGGTTAGGGTTAGGGTTAGGGTTAATGTTAGGGTTAGGGCTCTGTTTAGGGTACGGGTTAGGATTAGGGTACGCGTTAGGGTTAGGGTAGGGGTTAGGGTTAGGGTACGCGTTAGGGTGAGGGTAGTTATTAAACCTCTCCCTCTCTCTAGATACCCCTTAGCACGTAAAGGAATATTATTTGGGGGTCCAGCCATGGAGAAGAGTTTAGACACTAGGAGAAGATAAGGAACACACCCATTATCAAGAAATCACATTAGGATTCTCTTTGTAACCTGTTCCTTAAAACACTAGTGCTTAGGAAATCTATTGGAGGCAGAAGCAGTCAAGGGTAGCTTAGGGTTAGGGTTAGGGTTAGGGTGAGGGTTAGGATACGGCTTAGGGTACGGGTTCGGGGAGGGGTTCGGGTAGGGCGTAGGGTATGGGTTAGGGTTAGGGTTAGGGCTAGTGTTAGGGTTAGGGCTCGGTTTAGGCTACGGGTTAGGATTAGGGTACGCGTTCGGGTTAGGGTAGGGGTTAGGGTTAGGGTACGCATTAGGGTGAGGGTAGTTATTAAACCTATCCCACTCTCTAGATACCCCTCAGCACGTAAAGGAATATTATTTGGGGGTCCAGCCATGGAGAAGAGTTTAGACACTAGGAGAAGATAAGGAACACACCCATTATCACGAAATCACATTAGGATTCTCTTTTTAACCTGTTCCTTAAAACACTAGTGCTTAGGAAATCTATTGGAGGCAGAAGCAGTCAAGGGTAGCGTAGGGTTAGGGTGAGGGTTAGGGTACGGCTTAGGGTACGGGTTCGGGGAGGGGTTCGGGTAGGGCGTAGGGTATGGGTTAGGGCTAGTGTTAGGGTTAGGGCTCGGTTTAGGGTACGGGTTAGGATTAGGGTACACGTTAGGGTTAGGGTAGGGGTTAGGGTTAGGGTACGCATTAGGGTGAGGGTAGTTATTAAACCTATCCCACTCTCTAGATACCCATTAGCACGAAAAGGAATATTATTTGGGGGTCCAGCCATGGAGAAGAGTTTAGACACGAGGAGAAAATAAGGAACACACCCATTATCAAGAAATCACATTTGGATTCTCTTTTTAACCTGTTCCTTAAAACACTAGTGCTTCAGAAATCTATTGGAGGCAGAAGCAGTCAAGGGTAGCTTACAGTTAGGGTTAGGGTTAGGGTGAGGGTTAGGGTAAGGCTTACGGTACGGTTTCGGGGAGGGGTTCGGGTAGGGCGTAGGTTATGGGTTAGGGTTAGGGTTAGGGTTAGTGTTAGGGTTAGGGCTCGGTTTAGGGTACGGGTTAGGATTAGGGTACGCGTTAGGGTTAGGGTAGGGATTAGGGTTAGGGTACGCGTTAGGGTGAGGGTAGTTATTAAACCTCACCCTCTCTCTAGATAACCCTTAGCACGTAAAGGAATAGTATTTGGGGGTCCAGCCATGGAGAAGCGTTTAGACACTAGGAGAAGATAAGGAACACACCCATTATCACGAAATCACATTAGGATTCTCTTTTTAACCTGTTCCTTAAAACACTAGTGCTTAGGAAATCTATTGGAGGCAGAAGCAGTCAAGGGTAGCTTAGGGTTCGGGTTAGGGTTAGGGTGAGGGTTAGGGTACGGCTTAGGGTACGGGTTCGGGGAGGGGTTCGGGTACGGCGTAGGGTATGGGTTAGGGTTAGTGTTAGGGTTAGGGCTCGGTTTAGGATATGGGTTAGGATTAGTGTACGCGTTAGGGTTAGGGTAGGGGTTAGGAATAGGGTACGCGTTAGGGTGAGGGTAGTTATTAAACCTATCACACTTTCTAGATACCCCTTAGCACGTAAAGGAATATTATTTGGGGGTCCAGCCATGGAGAAGAGTTTAGATACTAGGAGAAGATAAGGAACACCCCCATTATCAAGAACTCACATTAGGATTCTATTTTTAACCTGTTCCTTAAAACACTAGTGCTTAGGATATCTATTGGAGGCAGAAGCAGTCAAGGGTAGCTTAGGGCTAGGGTTAGGGTTAGTGTGAGGGTTAGGGTACGGCTTAGGGTACGGGTTCGGGGAGGGGTTCGGGTAGGGCGTAGCGTATGGGTTAGGGTTAGGGTTAGGGTAAGTGTTAGGGATAGAGCTCGGTTTAGGTTACGGGTTAGGATTAGGGTACGCGTTAGGGTTAGGTTAGGGGTTAGGGATAGGGTACGCGTTAGGGTGAGGGTAGTTATTAAACCTATCCCACTCTCTAGATACCCCTTAGCACGTAAAGGAATATTATTTGGGGGTCCAGCCATGGAGAAGAGTTTAGACACGAGGAGAAGATAAGGAACACACCCATTATCAAGAAATCACATTAGGATTCTCTTTTTAACCTGTTCCTTAAAACACTAGTGCTTAGGAAATCTATTGGAGGCAGAAGCAGTCAAGGGTAGCTTAGGGTTAGGGTTAGGGTTACGGTGAGGGTTAGGGAACGGCTTACGGTACGGGTTCGGGGAGGGGTTCGGGTAGGGCGTAGGGTATGGGTTAGGGTTAGGGTTAGGGTTAGTGTTAGGGTTAGGGCTCGGTTTAGGGTACGGGTTAGGATTAGGGTACGCGTTAGGGTTAGGGTAGGGGTTAGGGTTAGGGTACGCGTTAGGGTGAGGGGAGTTATTAAACCTCTCCCTCTCTCTAGATACCCCTTAGCACGTAAAGGAATATTATTTGGGGGTCCAGCCATGGAGAAGAGTTTAGACACTAGGAGAAGATAAGGAACACACCCATTATCAAGAAATCACATTAGGATTCTCTTTGTA